>NW_027202295.1:0-296458 GCF_024711535.1 Dipodomys merriami | reverse complement strand
GAGGTTTGGAAGGATGTGAGAAATTTATGTAAAAATCCATCATACTTAAAAACTGATTCTTTGAATGGAAAACCCTTCGTACAATTATTTACTAAAAATATAATGAAAAACAATGGAGACATCTGATCTTAATCCATGAGTCAATATGATAATTTCCTTCTCAGAAATTTTCTTTGCAGGTATTATCTTCATAATAACAGAAAAGTGAACAACGCAGTGTATATCAATACATCACATTGCCTATCCTAAATCGACGCAATATAAAAATCATAGTACAAATATTTCAATATATCACATGATAAAATAACAAGTAGAAAATATCAAACTATGATTGTTTTTCCAAGTACTTTACCTTTGGTATCTAATTTAATCCTCACAATAATCCCATAAAGTAGAACTACTTCTATTTTTAATTCTAAGATGATGATATGTAAGTCTTCAGAGTTGGAATTACTAGTACAACATTGTACACACGTTAAGTGTTAGGCTGCGGTCAGTTCCCACCATATCAAATAACCTCATTCTATTTTATAACTGAATACCAGCACTCAGTCTACTAATTCTAGGAAAATTTCCCAAAATTATTGTGCACACTCTAATAATATTTCACTTTATCTTTGTTAGAAAATAAGTAACTAAGCCGGACACCAGTATATCACACCTGTAATACTAGCTACTCAGGAGGCTGAGATCTGCTGATTGTGGTTCAGAGCAAGCTCGGGCAGGACAGACTGTGAGACTCTTATCTCTAATAAACCACTAGCAAACTGCAAGTGGCACTGTGGTCCAAGTGTTAGAGACCAGGGACAACACCCAAGCCCAGAGGTCAAGCCCCATGACCAACAACAACAAAAAAAGAAAATAAGTAACTGTAATATGAAAACTCCAAGTTCATAATCAATTTATACCTCCCTGGTGAAAGGAACTGCTAAACTATAACATTCTTGATTTCTAGCTCAAAATACTAGAAATCATATTTTATGCCTTCACTCAACACTGCACTGCCTGGGGACCCCATCTCTGGTTAACACAGTCTTACTGAAAGAATGACCTGCCCAATTCCTGACGGAAACAGACTGCAGGTCTTTTGGAGCAATCGTTTCCACATTGTAGCTCACCTAAATTGTTTACCATTAGAAGTATTTTGATTGCTTTTTATACCCAAAATTTTGAGAGAAATGTACTACTATATAATGTTATTAAAGACTGATATAAAAATCACTTTTCACCCCAGATAAATATTTTACCTTTTGTATACACAAAAATGCAGTCTGATATATTAATGTTAGGAATGAGAGGTTAAAAATCATAGGCACCAAAACCTAAGTATGAATTAAAGACTCTCCAACTTGTGAATACAATTGTTTTAAAAAGACATCAATACTACTGCATTTTTAATGATAATGATAATGATAATGATTCCCTATGATAATAATGAAAATGATAAACTCTTAACATTTAAAAATAACTCATTTTCTTGGGAGTAGGACACAAAACACAAGGTTAATTCTAATCATTTAAAAATATCGTTATTTATACAAAACATTCACTCAAAACTATAAAGATTCTAAAACTAACTGAAGTACAGAGACACAAAGGAAATAATTTAACAGCATCATGTACATTCAATGGACTGTTAATAGAAAACAAAGTTATACTAATAATTAGCTTACCCAATTCACTTACATTCTTTATTCTATTCCATTTACTTTCATAAAAACTGGGCTTTCATAAAATGATGCATAAAAAAGCCTATATGCCCACTTACATTTTCAGATCTTAACAATATTTATTTCAGAAATTTTAGCTCTATAGTCAATGAACTGAAATAATACTAAAGTATTCAAAGGACTTTCAGAAATTGCAAGACTTCCTCTGGGATGTTATGTATATTGGAAAAGATATTCAAAAAGCCTTATTTGTTAAAGTTGCCGTAGTTACTCCCACAAAAGAGCCATTGGTAAAGATCCCTGTGCATGTACAAAACACCTTCAAATGCATACACAATCTGGACATTACACATGCATTTTGTTTGTTCGTTTTTGGAAGGAATATCTAACAAGCATATCGACAATACTTATTTTGTCAATAAGATGGGATATTCAAACTTAATATGGGTTTGATTAACTCTTAGTGCGAATAGATATGGTCTTGCAAAGAAAGTGATTTTCTACCGAAATCCGGAAAGAGTTTATCCAACTTGTGTTTCACAGGAATAACCAGAGAGTAATACCTGTTTGGTCAAGTCTGTCCAAATCACTCCATGAGTGTATCTTAAAAGTATAACCAATTTAAGAGGTCAAATTTTGTACTGACAATCATCTTACAGCAATAACTTACTACATAATTATGTCTGTATCTTCTTACCTCACATACAATAAGAGCTGAAAGCGGTCTCTTTATCTAACTTAATGCTGTAAATGCTTTGATTATGATGACTTTTTTAGTAGACAAATAATATGTACAGAAGGGTGGTTCCACTGAAATGACATGACAGAACATTGATAAATAAAACATTGCAACACAGTTAGCTCTGTTCAGCCTCACCCTGTCCAGATTGGCAAGCAACATTGCAACAGCACACGCACACATATACATGTATACACATGTTTGCACATGTACACACACATATACATGCATGCTAAATTCAGGGTTTATTGTACAAAAAAGTTCAAATAATATATTAGTGATTAGGACAAATGATAATATGCCTTATTACAAAATAATACATGAACCATCACCACCCTTGTTACATTTTACATGCCTCTCCAAATGTGACCATTTAATTTATTTTTAATTAATTGATTACCTTATTAATTCGTTTGGTGCTAATACTAGGGCTTTAACTCAGGGCCTGGCTTTGTCCCAGAATTTATTTTTTATTTCAGTTTTCTCAAGGCTAGCATTTTACTGCTTGTACCACAGCTCCATTTCTAGCTTTTGCTGGTTACGTTCAAATCAGTATCTAATGGACATTTTTTTTTTCTTGGTCTGCTTTCAAACCACAATCCTCAGATTTCATCTTTCTGATTAACTACTACTAAAGACATAAGCCATCAGTGTGGCTTCTACTTTTTCCTCTATAGTTATCTAATGCACATACTTAAATAGTAATTTAAAGCTGAGAGTATAGAAGCAAGATGTACAGTGATGATACTGTCGTGTCAGAAATTCAAGTTAGTAATGTAAATTATTCTTAAGACCATACACAAAAAATACCATATTATAGTGTAAGAGAACTCACTATTTAACATATGAGCTTTAAGAGCTTTCTAATAGATCCATTATTTATTGTTACCCAACATTAGAAAAATGTATGAGGCATTGGTAAAATAGAAGTCCTTTGCATGACTACAAATATTCCTTTTTTTAAAAGACACTTGCTTTCATCTAAAAAGTAGGCCTGTCTATTGTCTTCATGTGATTTTGATGATTGAAAGTGCTTAGTGAGAAGGTCAAAATGTATTAGTAGTCCTTCATTATCAATTCTCATTTTCTTCTTGGAGAATATAATAATCAAATCAATAGTTCAGAATCGGCAAGCAATACTTCAGAATCATGCTTCCAGTGCAAGTGGATCACCAGTAAGAAATCCTCAATACCAATTTCCACAAAGTTTTGTCACAGATACAATCTCCCTGCCTTCTCTAGCTGCTTTACTACCCTCTTATTCCTTCATTGTACAAGAAAAGTATGATTCAACTGATTTCAGTCAGATCTGTTACTAGAACTATCAAGGATTTATTTTACTGTCTGTAGTTTGGTAAAATTATGTCTCTTTATGTAGGCTACTAAAAATGTATTTACTAACTTCAAGTAAATACATAAATTCGATTTCCATCTCTTTTAAAAAATAAAATTTTGTTTGCTCTACAAATTGATCAGAGGCATGGATTATGTGGCTAGCTACGTCATTACACATCTTTCTCTTTCTTTCTCTCTCCCTTTCATGGTTCTCATATATAACACGATTGCTCCATAATTATCCTAATTTATTTTGCTTTTATATTTTTGGTTGTATCATTTCACTTTTTGCCTGCCATTTCCCAAATCATTTATATGGAAGGCATTATTTCCTAGTTTCTCATGCCTAGAATAAGCTGCACATGGAGACATCACTGGTCCTCATTTTCAGTGTGTACATTTGAATATGGAGGAATATCTTTCCTCTGCTCTCCATCAATTCCCTACTATCCAGTTAGAATAATTTCGAATAGTAAAATTGGAAAAAGAGAATATAAATCATGGTGAATAAACAGTTGCAGAAAATTCACCAGATATTTCTGACCAGTTCAACCAATGTGAACTATTAGGAAAATACATGGACACCTCATTCCCACTGGCACTCAAAGTTTCTGGTTAGGCAATTCTTAGGAATATGAAGAACAAGATGAAAAAATAAGGAATGATATCAATTGCAAGAAAAAAAATGGAGAAGGATCCAAGCAAATTTCTTCATTGGGCTGCCAAAAATATTCGGCTTACTACAGTGCGGAGACTTCTTTCCCACAAGGCCACTCATGTGAATAGTAGGGATGACGATGAGTATACCCCTCTTCATTAAGAAGCGTACAGTGGACAATTAGACATTGTCAGTGAGTTGGTGTCTCAAGCGGCACATGTAATAACTGTAGATGACTGGACACCCCTGCACAGTGCATATACGTGGAATAATACCAGAATGACTTATTTATTACTTCATCATGATGCAGATACCAATGCCCAACTAAAGGCCTCTTGTCCCCCTTACATATTGCTGGTGAGAATTGAGCTAGCAAAGATATGCTGAATCTCCTTCTGTTGAACCATTATATAAAACCAGGCCTGGAGAACAACATAGAAAAAATTGCATTTGATATTGCCAAAAGGATAAGTATGTATCACTACCTCTATGAAGTTGTGGAAGGCTGTACAAATTGTTCACCTATGTCCTAATGGTCGGGTTAAGTTTCTTAAATTTCAAAAATGCAAGTCGATCTTTTATGTCCCTACAAAATATTTTCACAATTCAAATAAGAGCAATATATTTTATTTTGGTCTGTCATGGGGCTTGAACTCTGGGCCTGGGAGCTATCTCTGTGCTCTTCAGCTCAAGGTGAGCGCTCTACTACTTGAGCCTCAGCTCCACTTCCAGTTTTCTAGTGGTTTATTGGAGATAAAAGTACCACAGACTTTCCTTCCCAGGCTGCCTTGGAACCATGATCCTCAGATCTCAGCCTCTTGTGTAGCTAGCATTATAGGCATAAGCCACATGTGCCGGCAACACCAATATTTTACTGTAAAAATTCATGGATTCTGCGGAATTCTTCCAAGTGAATTGCCTGCATTGGATGTCAAAATGTATTTAATAGTTTTTGTATACATGTATAATGATTTCTTCAGAGTTTTGATTTTTTAATCAGAAACAATTTTAACTTACCTGTTGAAATGAGTAGTACAGAAACTAAAATATTTCTGGTGCTTGTCTGAAAAAGTATATTTTAAAATATTCTATATTCTATGTTTGCATAATGTTCATAATTTATTTTATTTTCTCCTAGATATACCTTGAATTCTACATTATTTTATAATATTTAGGTTCATTAATGTGTCCTTTGTGATTGCATTCCATATAGAAACAGTTTGATTCCTTTTTTTCTAGGTCTTAATATTATTTTTCTTTGGGATAAAATGACAATGTTGTCTAGTTTGAAAAGTTTTGTAAAGTTTATGCTTTGTAAACGCCTTTCTGAGGTGAATATTTAATACACTGATGTCAACCTAAATTTAATTATATGAATTACGTGTATTGTTACAGTTGTAATTTTATAATCAACTTTTTAATAACTGTTTTTCATTTCTTGCATCTGAAGAATGAAACATATGGAATACTTCTCAAATTTTCATATTATCCTTGTGCAAGTGCCATGTTAATCTCTGCATTGTAATTTGAGTATTCATGCTGCTGAAGCATGTAGTATCCTCTAAATTTAAGTAGTTAATGATGCAATCTTTATACAAGCCTATATAGGCTTGGGTGCCTACTTGTAACAAGGAAACAGTAATGTTCCTAACAATGCTATCGATCTTATTTCCCTAAAATTCTGTGAATAGTAGAAAAAATTATATTGATCAATCGATTGCTCACATTTGCAAATTTTTTGTCAATGACTATCTTAAGTCTTTTTATTTGGAATTTGATCATACTCTCAATTATTTATAGATAGGTCCAAAGGTGATGGCTTTTTCAAGTACTTATTTATCCAACTGTGTTAGCTATGTGGACCTAATGGATTCAAAGTAAGCGTTGCTTAAGAGCTACTTCTAAACTTCTTCAGCTGATATTTTCTCAAATGAGGTGTTACTGGCACAAATGTCTACCTGAGCCTTTACCCTTCTTCCATGTGGGAACAGACCAACCAGAAAATCATACCCTGACAGCATAGATTGTCTTACTAGAACAAAACTAATCTTGGTTACAAGGGATCATAGAGAGATGAACAGTTCAAACAGAACTGTTCAGACTAGAAGGTATTTTATCAAAATATAATTGTTTAATATACCTTCCATTTCAAAAGTAGCTAAAGCCAAGAAGGTGAAAAAATTGTTCATATGCATGATTACTTAATGTCCTGGCCTGTCTACCATCCAACCAGGCAGGAACTTACACTACTGCCTTTTTATCACCAAATATTTTCATAGTTGCAAGAGAAGTCCATATGTTTCTCCTTGTTATTAGGCATTAAATTGATACTCTTTTAATCACAGTGTTTCCTCTTGCCTCCATGCTGTAAATCTACAAACGATAAAGCTTTAGGTCTAACTTTATCAAACACTAAGGTAGAAATAATGGAATAATACTTTAAAACAGAGTTGCCTTTGATACAGTAACTACAACAGAACAATGCAAACCTGTGCCTTTTAATTATATTATATATAATTATGTATTTTATATTTATATGTGCTGATTTTATATTTCACACAGTAAAACTTACTAGAATTAGTTGATATTTTGGCAAATAAATTGATATTTATTTATTCTAGTAAATAGAATTGGAATATAAATAATTAGGTTTAAAATATATATTAGAATATAAAAAGTATCAATGCAATGTCTTTAGTATAAACTTGTGATACATTTTAACTTTTCTTGGTCTTCTGAATCCACATGATAAAAAAAAAACAATGTTTTCCTCTAATCTATAATGCATTTTACTCTGCTGCTCTGTTTATTGTTTTAACTCTCTTGTCCCAAACTGTTTTTCTCCATATTTTGGAAGCATTCCTATTGATTATACCCAAATTTTGCTAAGATGTCTAAAAAAACATTATTCTTCTGCAGTCCCCATGGATCCTAGGATCCCAGGTCCCAGTTATCTGCATCATCAAATAACAGGGGCAAGACTTCTCACCAAGGCCCATGCAACATGTCAGCACATAGTAATTGAAGACCAATCTCAATTTCTCATTTCCTATATTTCAGGGCCCCAATTCCTTGAGATGCAGGAATTAGCAGTAAGCAATTGTGGAATGCAAGGCAACTTAAAATGAAGAATGAAATAAAATTTGAGAGAAAGTACAGTAATTAAAACATGCAACTTATAGATGACCAGCCCATATGAGTGAACAAGTTCACAAAGTGTCAAAAGATTATTTTTAATACCCCTCCCCTATGATTAATGAAAGATTTTATTCCAACATAAGTGGGCCAAAAAATAGTTCCTTGAAGGATAGATCCATAATTGGTCTACCAAAGCCCGGAAAACTTGACTTAGAGGTCAAATGTAATTCAGAAAAATATTTGAAGCACTAAGGGGTGCTTCAAAACACTGGGACTTCAGTACAACATGGTTCTGTGGTATAAAAATGTCACTCTCAAACCAATGATAATCTACATTTAATCTTCTGAAAGTGTATTCCTTTTCAAATAAACTTTTTAAAATCACATTCGTCAAAATGACATTTTACAAGTTGATGATACTTAGTGACATTACAAGTTTTTTAAGTGTAGGGAGCAAGTTACAATAGAGTTGAATTATTTACACAGCACTAATGCCAAACACGTTCAACCATTCATTAAAGTGTAGAAATAGTACCACCCACAATTTGTGTTTTTCAGTAAGGGCCTTCCAGAAATGTGTTAAATAGGTTAGCCTCCTAAATTTCAAACCCAAACGTGAGCTAATAAATTTCATCATTTAATAAGGTACACTTTAAAAAGTCACAAATAGTTGCCTTATCATATGTTATTTTATGTTTTCCTTCTGTCTAATATAGTAAGAAATATGACTTTAAGTCTTGAATATGGGTATTCATCAGAGATATGACAAACATAATATCTGTCTTCTATTTTTATCATATTCCTCTTTTGGAATAAATTTTAATTTTCTTCTTTTTCCAAAACTTATAGGCAGTAGAAAATATTATTCCATGTAAAATAAAAGAATCACACCATTGTACAAAGCCATTTATAAAAATTCGTAGTTAGGAATACATTCTAAGCCATTTTTTTAACTTTCTTTATGTCTAAAGATTAATCTTCCAAATGGATGAGAATAAAGTCTTGTTTAGGTGCTTCACCTCTCCAGTCTCCAGCAAATTGTTGCTGCAGATGAATCAATTATGGAAATATAAGCTGACATCAGTGCAAGAATATGCAGGATTGAAAGTCCATGGAATGCATATAAACCATTCAAAGTATTAATAGACAGTTTAACACAATGACTATCAGGAAGTTGAAACCAGAGAAGAATTATAGTAAAGACATAGAATGAATGAAAAATGAACAAGGGGCAAGTACAGCTAGAATATTCAATGTACACACATGATAAAGGAAGTGGAAAATTGGAAATAAATCTTGGAGAATGGGTTGGTTGAGAATGATGGAAGGAGTGACTCAGATCTAGGAGCGTTGGACAATTAGATGGATATATTTAATTGTAAAACAATTGCACAACCTTTTAAAATTCAGTTAAAAAACACAAGAAACAAAAAACAGAAAAATCACAACCAAACAGCAATCTCCAGAGAGTATGAATATGACCTCTCAAAATTTTAATCAATTAATGAAGGGCAGTCTTGGGAAAAGCAAACAAAACTGTTCAAAGAGAGAAGTTTGGGATAGGGGAGAATTTTGAACAGAATTAAATAGATTGTCTAAGGTTATAAATCACCTACATCTGCTGCAAATAGTATCTTTCTTCTACGAGTTTTCTGTCTGAACTGAATAATCCAGTTCTGAGACACATTTGGTAGCTTGTGAGGTTAGTGTGGAAGAAACAAGATCATGAACCCATTACTCCGCTGGAGAGAAAACAATACTCTATATTTTCTCTAATATCTCTTCACTACTCTTTCTTCATACTTTTAAGTCAATTGATTTTGAATTATATTTTTCCTTCTTTCTTCTGGCAAAGTAATTCATTAAATATTATTTGCCATTTTCTTCTTTCATGCTGTTTAATTGGCCATTGATATTTAATGAGTCCATTAAATATCCCTCTTGCATTTGTTTGCCATGAAACAACATTTATGTTAATGAGGAGAAATCTAATGTAAAACTTTGTCTCCAGAATACAGCCCTAGAAGCTGTGATCACAAATATTCAGCTATTTTTTTTCTTTTACCTTAAAAGACTTCTTGTGTCTAAAGTGCCCACAAAAATAAGTACTCCATCACTTGTTGGTTCAATCAGAATTGTCTAAGCTCAAAAATATATTTTCCTAACAAGATGCTTATAGGAAACAAAAAACACTGCACTTTTATCTTCTCTCTTAAGATTCTCCTTAGATACCATATCAGGAACAGTGAAGTTATTCTAGGCAAAATTATTTCAATAGATTATTTTTCTCTTGGTCTTGAATTTGTTCACCAAGATGTCTGGAGGACAATAGAGTTAAATGACCCATACCTTGGAAGACAGTGTCTGTTACAAAAGGACAATGCTTTTATGTCCTATTTCTATGTCCGCCTTTTAGCTCTTGCCGGAGTTCCAATTAATCACAGCTTCTTGGCTTCATGTCTAGTGAAGCTGAAGGACTATATGGGCTCCACCACTGTTAAATCTTCATTATTTCTCTTTTAAAACTCTTTAAGTTGCCTCATTTGGACGTGAAATTTATTTTCATGTCTTCATTCAATCAGTTCTGCATTGTAGTGAGCCAAATAGGCTCTGTAAACTCACTTTAGGGAGTAAAAATACTAACACAATTTATATCAAAAAGTTTTGGCCTCCCTTCACTGCTGAATACAATATGCTTAGCTAAGTCTTCTAACAAAACTTTTTTTATTAACTTTTCCATTTGCTCAATTCTTTTCTGAACTTTTTGGCATATGTAATAACAGAAGTATTCACTATCTCATATTAATAAGGATATTACTTTTGTGAGCCATTTAGAAATGTGAAATCATTGGTTTGAAGTATCCAATCAGATTTTTTTCTGTGTTTCACTGCTTCACACCCAAAGACATTGTGGAAAGTGTTATAAACAAAAATGTGTAATCCCAACACCTTCTTTCATTGTGAAGGGCACTTTCTCCCTAAATTGTTTGACTCAAATTATCTTTTTCAGAGAATTGCTCTTTGGTAATTAAAGGTAAATTCACAAATTTTGATGCCTTATTTTTTAAGAACTTTGAATTTAAATTCCAATACAACCTTGTGTCAAACAGTGAAAATATATTTCCTGGGTAAGGATAATTCCAAGGGACCCTACAGGATTTACAGGTTTGTTTGTTTAGTGTGAAAAAGAGCCATCTTCATCCACATTGTTCCCTCTCTACTAAGTCTCATTGGATTTCTTTGCATGAAAACTATTCTTCCAGGCAATTTAAATTTTTGTAATAGGCTAAGTTGTTAAAATTTTGAACAATTAAAATTTACCTGTCATAACTTTAAAACTCTTGAAAATCCTTTATCAGAACCGTGAATTCACCAATCCTAATTCCACCATAACCATCAAAAAGTTAACATGTTATTTTCATGATATATTATCCATGCAGCTATTATATTCCAGTGGCTTTGTTATGCATATATATAACCATATTAGCTGATGCTAAGCAAAATTAATTCCAAGATATGGAACCAGATTTTTTTCATTTGTGGTTGTTGTTTTTGATGAACTATGTGATTTCTGTTTTCTTTGGGTTTTCCCCCTATGGTTTATCCTTCCGGTATATCATTTTGTATTGTATAAACATTTACCTTAATTAGCGAAGGGAAGAGGAAAAGCATAATGGTGAGACAAAGGACAAAAGGCAAACCAATGCAATAGCAATACTCACAAGACAATATATTGGAAATGTACATTACAACTTGTGAGGGATGAAGGGATGAAGGAAAACTATGAGAAAATGAGAGAAGGTTAACAAATTTGAAAAGTTATGATTTAATACCTTACAATTACTGTAACCCCACTGTACATCACTTTGATAATAAAATTGAAAAATAAGCTGCATAAAATATAATTTCACTGTATTGGCACAGGAAATAATATTCTTTATGTAGTAATATTTTAAAAATCAATACTATTTGGCATCTAATTTGAATTAATTACCCCTTATTTATCAGAGGGTGATCAACTTGAATGTTATCCAACTAGACAATATTTTCACAATATACTTGCCAAAATTTTCAAAAAAGAATAAATTTAGTACTTTCTCATTCTAAAACAGAAAACTGTTTAATGCTATGGAAACCCATAACTTTTAATAGTAAGTAAGTTGTTAAGAGGACAGAATATATGTGTTCTTCAAAATTCCTATGACTAATAACTACTCATTTTTAAATTCTTAACATTTCTGAGAGATTCCAAACAGTACCTGTTTGCATGTTATATAATTCTGCAATAGGTGTAGTTTCCAATGGGGTGTTACAGACTGAGAAGTCAACAGAAAAATAGCCACATTCTGGTAGAGGATAAAACTATGAAGCATATGTAATAATTAATTCTTCAAGAGTAAGCTATTGTTTATCAGATTAAGCTATTATTTCTATGACCATCAATCCCAAGATTTATGCCATAAAGTCATCCTAGCCCAACAGTTTCCAACTTTTAAGGGGCACCTTAAAATTCCTTAATTCACATCATGAATACCTTATCTCTATTTTGAAAAAATACTACACCTCTGCTAATGTGACGCCCTCCTTATTCTGAAAAGAACACTATAATACATTGAGCTGCATCATTTTTCCTCCGCTAGTATTCTTGAGATCAGAACACTTGCAAATATTTTTTATATTTATACTTTTTTAACTATCATAGATATTCAGGATGCTAAGATAAAAAAAATATATTTCAAAGCCCACCCAGGCAGGAAGATTTCTTAGAATCTTATCTCCAAAAAAATTCTCCACAAAAGCCAGACTCAAGTGGCACTGAGGTTGAAGTGGTAGGGCACGAGACTTGAGCATCAACAGGCTCAGAGACACTGTCCAGGCCAAGAGTTCAAGCTCTAGGATCAACCAATAAAACAAAAACAAAATTGAAAACAAACCCCAAACCTAGCATTTTTCTCCATGTATAAAGAGGCCCGTAAATAAGGAAATGACTTCCTGTGTTACATATAGGTAGAAGAAAGAAGATGTCACACAATTACTCTCTTCATACCATATTAAACCAAATCCTTAATAAATTGGTTTTTCTAAATGTATAAATTAATGTCATCCATTTTTTGGCAACTCTGTCCAGATTATTCACATTAACATAGTGTACATGAACTGTGGGAATTATCTATTAACTATGTTCTAATTATAACTCTCTTGAAAGAATATCTAGACAAATAGAATGCCAGAATCATTTGTGAATTTTTCAATTAATCCCTCTACTTAAAAATAATTTTGTAGTATACTATAGAATATGAAATTACAAACAAAACCAAAAAATATATTTTAAATCTAAATTCTAATTTAACAAGGTCTACAAAGTCCTACATTAGATGAACTTTGCTATTTCTCCAGATTTAAGCTTTTGTAATACTTCAACATTAATTTGGAATCCAACAGAATGAGGCTTACTTACTTTTGCAAATTTTTGGATGGGAATCATGAGCTATTTTTCATCTAGGAATGTTCTGTAATGATGAGAGCATTTAAAACACAAGTGAGGATATATATGAGTTGCATTCAATAGGAAACTTGACTTCTCAAATCATAATGACAAAATTAGCCCAAACTTCCAACTGTGTATTCCATTTTTGTTGTTTGGTTTGTTTTACTGAGACAAAATTATTCTACCTGGTCCAGGGAAGGTACCGTTATGTAATTCCACTCTCTATTCTCCTGTTTGAGTGCTATAATTCCAAGCTTGTAGCACTTTGCCCTGCCATAGTTTGTTTATTTAATCTAGAAACAGACTAGCAATTCTGAACTTCTCCTATGATCTTATCCACTAGACTGAATGCTCAGACTGTTTATGTACTATTTTCAAAGATGTTTTAACATTTGACACAGGATATGAACATTTTCAGATGCACCTGCAGGGTTCCCTGACTCATTCTACCATGGATCTTATAATAATAATGATTACTTGACTCTCTTACTATCTCTGTCCCTACCTATGTAATATTCTCAAATTCTGGGGGAAAGATCACTTGAAGGCTTTCTAATATTTAAAATTATCATTTGATTCTAATCTTACTCAGGACTTATTTTCTATTGTTTTCTAACTTTTCTACATATTCTAAGAGTTGTTTCATTTGTGTCTTTTTGTGTGCACCTATAAGTGCCTCTGTGTGTATGTGTATGTTCGAATGTATGTATGCAAAACCTAAAGCTCTTATTCAGCAATGTTGCTCTTGACTGGTATTCCAGCTTTTGGCTGATTAATTATAGGTAGTGTCTCAAAGCCTATGCTGTCCAAGCTAAATGCAAATTGAACTTCCCAGACTCCTTTACATTCTTAGGTTTTATTTTTCCAGGAGTATCAACTTTTAAACTTCAAACACTTTTGTGAGTGTAAAGTCTAACGTGTAGCCCAGATTTTTAACTCAAGAATTCATATAAAGATAGATGAACATATACATTACATATCCTGAGTGTACACTGTTAGAAATGTGATCCTAAACCAAGTTGTTGTGAAATCTGAGGATTGGGGTTTAAAGCCAGCACGGGTAGGAAAGTCCTGGAGACTCTTTTCTGCAATAATTACTAGAAAATTGGAAGTGGCACTGTGGCTCAAGTGGAAGAGCACTAGCCTTGAGCTGAAGAGCTGAGGGACAGCAACCTGTCCTATATTTCAAGGGCCACAAACAACAAAAACAACAACAAAAAGAATATAAGAAAAGGAAAGAATAAGAAATGTGATCTTAGCCACCAGGTTCATTGCTGGTATAATTCCTGTTCTCTCAAGATGGATTCTTTTTTTCCAGTTACATCTACTCTCCTATATCTGACTTGCATTGGAAACAGAATCATTCTTCCATTCTCCTTTTTGCACATTTACGTGATTAGCAAGCATAATTTAGAAAGGCAGTGGCCTCATGCTTCATGTTCCACATAGGAGTAATGCTTTCTCTATATTATTCCCATAAATCTACATATTGGATTTGGCTTTATTTTTCAATATTTTATTTATTTATTTATTTATTTATTTATTTATTTTTCTATATTTTATTGAACACTTGTACATAAACACAGAACTTCTTTTTCTCCTATAGTTGCTATTGTTTCTCTTACTCTTAACTCATGTACACTTGGGAAATTAATGTACAGCACATAGACTCACAAAAATGATCTGAGAACCTTCTTCCCATTTAAAATTCATCTTAATTGACAGAACACATAGGAAGTTTGAACAAAATGTTCTCATGGATAATGTATTTATAAGCAATTTAAATTTCATTTCTCTTTACTAAGTTGTCTCTGAAACACGTGTTACCTCATGGCCAAAAGTATCCTTGTGCTATTTCAATGAAGCCAGAAAACATTCATTTATTTCTGGAGCAGCACCATAGATTGTTACTGGAAGTAAGTGGAAGTAACTGTTACTGGATGTGGAAACTGATCCTAGGAGAGGAATTGAATATATTGAAATGACAAATTCAAGTTAACTATTGCTTTCCTTTTTACTATATAAGAAAAGGATCCTAGGCTGGAAGGAAACTCTGTCCCTGACTTTTGTGAGTGTGTCCTTTACTCATATAAAACTTGTCTGTGAACTTCTGGTTGAGAGTATAAGGAAACAATATGTCATTTGAAGGCCAGTATAGAACAAAAGGAAGTCACTTTATTTTAAAAATGTTCTATTGCAAAGAAGCAAAGATATGGAGGTTTTGAAGTGTCTTATGGATGGATGTTTCACTCCTGAGATGATTCTCTTGTTGCAGGAATCAGTTATCAATTCCTTTAGTCAAGTCCTGAGTTTTATATAGCAATAAGGATTCCAAAAAAGCAGGATCCAGTGAGTATGATCAGCAAAAGCAGCCTATTTTCGGACCACCACTATTTTAAAGAGAGTCCGAAAGAAATACCCAGGGTTTGTTTTGTTTCCTTGTTTATTTAGTTTGTGCTGGTTCTGGGGCTTGAACTTAGAGACTGGCCCCTGTCCCTGAACAGTTGTGTTTCTTTCCAAAGTGGCCCAAACCAATACTCCGATGCTTGAGCCAAACCTCCACTTCTGGCTTTTTTGGTGTTTAATTACAGATAAGTGTTTGACAGACTCTCTTGCCTGGGTTGGCTTTGAACTAAGACAGTAAGAAATCTAAGTGACCTCAACTGTATGTACTTCTCTTTTGAACCAAGAAATATTAGATGAAGTTTATTATAAAGTTACTATTTGACAATTTTTAAAAAAGAGAATATGTTTAGCAAAGAAGCCATAACAAATAACTCAGCAAAAGTAGGTGCACTACTAAATCATTTGGGAAGATTACTATTGACTTCATCATTCCTTTGAGGGAAACTTAAAGCCATATTTGTAATTTTTTGTTGGTTGTGATTATTGAATATTGATCCTGGGCATTGTCTCTCAGCTTTTCAGCACAAATTGAGCACTCTACCTCTTTAGCTACAGCACCACTTCCGAGTTTCTGGAGTTAATTGAAGGTAAGTGTTTCATGGACTTTCCTGACCAGGCTGGCTTTGAACCACAATCCTCTGGTCTCAACCTCCTCAGTAGCTAGGAATACAGACATGAACCACCAACACCCGGCTCATATTTGCATTTATGTGCACTTAATGTCACTATGTAGACAAAGAATGTAAATCTGAACCAAATGATGTGACATTGAAGCTTGTCAGAATGATTGAGTTAGCAATAAATATGTCCTCCTTTCCCATTTTGTCACATTAATGACCCATGAGCCATGGGACTCTTACATTAGCATCCTCTTTCATCTTTGTAGGTGTATTTAGTATCAGAAAATGTTCACAGAGAAATATAGAAAGACAGATTTTTAGAAAGCAAAGTAGATCAGGTATGAAAGAACAGCATAGAAGGAGGTACATTTATCACACAGAGATTAAGAACTAGCCTAGGAGATTTTGAATGTTAAAGGGCAATGAGGAATAAGCCTAGCTGATAACTAGTTCTTCAATATCCAAAAATGGTTTCCTAGAACGGTTTCTGCTATACCTTAGTTATTATCATTTTTTCTTTCCATCTGGAGTTATTCCTTCTCTTCTGTCACAACTGTTAATTAGCCTCTGCCCTTTTGGTGCGATGACTTGCCAAAAGAGTTTCCAAATCTCACTTAGACTGTTGTTGTTGTTGTTGCTGTTGTTGTTTTGGCAGTCCTCGAGCTAAAACTCAGCCCTTGGGAATTATTCCTCAGATTTTTTTTTCCTCAAGGCTAACCATCCACCATTTGAGGCACAGGACCACTTCCAGTGTTTCCTTTTCAATTTATGTGGTACTGAGGAATTGAACCCAGGGTTTCATGCATGCTAGGCAATCACCATACCATGAAGCCACATTCCCAGAACCCTAAATGACTTTCTTAAGATGGCATTACATTTTCATTCTGTAACTATGTATCATAATTTTAACCAGAAATTTTTGCTAGAAAAGAACATTGAACACAGTACTGAGTCCAGTAAGGCTAGTTGGGCAATGGATTACTGTCACAGTGTAGGCAGGGCACAGAGGGATTTACCTCTTGGAGCTGGTACAACAGAGTGAGCAAGACAGAGCCTGACCCACAGTCTACCTCCAGAATGAGAGGGCCACCTTGGTTCCAACCATATGGGGATGCTGGGCCACCTCCTCCAGCACCCATTGAATCAGTTCCTGAGAGAGAAAGAGAAAGAAAGTAGGTCAGAATTACACTTAAGCCAGGTGCCGGTGGCTCAGGCCTATAATCCTAAGTACAATGGAGGCTGAGATATGAAGATAGTGGTTTATAGCCAGCCCGGCAGGAACATCTGTGAAACTCTTATCTCCAAAAACCACCAGAAAACTGGAAGTGGTGCTGTGACGCAAGTGGTAGAATACTAGCTTTGAGCTGAGGAGCTTGGGGAGCTGCCCCAGGCCCAAAGTTCAAGCCCCATGACTGAAAAGAAGTGGACTTCCCACCACAAGAAGTGGACTGAATAGCGCCCATTGTCCTAAGGAGCATGGCAGAGAAGTCAGGCCGAGCTTCCTGTCAGCTAGGAGTCATTAGTAGGTCACCTGGCTTCTCTGTGCCTCAGTTTCCCCAGCTTCAAAAGTGAACAAAATGAAGGATCCTGTTACGCATGGGGATAGGGTAATAAAGAGAGCCATGTTTTGTTTCATAATCCTATACCTGTTTCACCATTAATAACACACACCATCTGAGATCTTTCTGGGAATCTTCCTCTCATATGGTCACAGAATTGCCAAGAAAAGGATCAGATGGCCCCTCCCTCTGTGCCTGTCCCTGTTCCAGATATCCCTCTGTATTAATCCTTTGTTTCCTCAACTCTACCATGAGGAGATTGAAGTCCAATGGTTGAGGCCCAACCCAGAGCTTCACCTCTGGTCAAGAATCGGCTGCTGTGGACTTTGTTTTGGACAATCCATCTAAACTAATGACTGAGCGTGGTGCTACATGTCTACCATCCCAACTACAGAAGACCGGGCCTGGTGGCTCATGCCTGTCACAGATAGGAGGACCATGATCCAGCCCAGCATGAGCATATATTACTTCTCCATCTCAGAAATGCCCAAGACAGAAATGCTTGACTCGCATGGTAGAAGACCTGACTGGCAAGCCTAAGGTCTTAAGGTCTAACCCTAAAATACCAAAAAGAACCAGAATCCCAGTGCCAGAGGCTCATGCCTATAATCCTAGATACTCAGGAGGCTGAGATATGAAGATCACAGCTCAAGATTTAAGATAGGGTTGGCCTCGCCCATCAGACATCATGATGAGAAGACCCAGAGTCTGACCTATGATGTTGCACTCCATACTAGCAGAACTCGTATCCTTACTAAGTGTTGGTCATGGTCTCTGTCCCCTTGGGAAGCCATCCCCTGCAGGCCAGACTCCCAGGTCCTCCAAATATCCCACTGCCACCAATCAGGCTCAAGGGAGTACCCAGCCCCATTGCACACAGATCCCTTGTTCTTGTAATTTAACAGTGCTGGGTCCCCTTCAAGCCTCTCACCTTTCCAGGCCCCCAGACCTCAGCTGTGAAGCCCATACCTGCCTCAAAGATAGCAGGTAGAAGTTACCAAAGCATTCTGCCTCCTTGTTACAACCCAATTCTACACACACACACACACACACACACACACACACACACACACACACACACACACACACACACACACACACACACACACATCCAGACCGGTGACAGAAGACTCATCCATGCAGCACCTGCAATTTGCCAACTGATCACTCACCTGAGCACAGTCAGGCTGTACAAGGAAAAAGATTATCTCTCTCTCTCTCTGTCTCTCTATGTTTCTCTCTATGTGTTTCTCTGTCTTCAGGGGAAACGTTGACCGAACACAGAACACAAGAGCTCACACAGGAAGGGTGTCTATATTCTGCATCCAACACCTCCAATCCCCAGAAAAAAAGAAAAAGACCCCAGAAGGCAGGTGTAGACATGCTCCTCCCTACCTCTGACTAAAGCCACCAGGTTTTCACCAGGGAGAGGAGGGGTGAAGATGTGCGGCAGTGTGGCTCCCACTACTCCAGGCCAAGGGATCTGTGGCGCCCACTCCTCACCCAACCATATATCTCCTGGTTTCCTGGGACACTAGCCTCTGGGGATGGGGGTGAGATCCTCGGGTCAACACCCACCCCTACCCCTGGGGCACATTTGTGGCATGGCGTAGGCCAGACTGTGGGGCACAGGGGAGGCGCGGGTCCAGGTCAGAGAGGAGGTGATATGGGGTGCAGGGTGCAGGGATGTGTGGCAGCCACTCACATGTGTTGCTGGCAGAAGCTGTTGGGAGCTGCTACAGGTGGGGCAAGCAGCAATGGCAGAGGCATGACACACGCTCAGGCCCTGAGCAGAGGACAGGGGAGCCAGGACCAGGTCAGGGCAGCAAGCTGGCTCGTGGCACACCCTTGCACCATTGCCTGAGGAAACCATGGGTCTGAGCCCACAGCACCAGGTTTGAAATGCTGCTCCATGGGGAAGGGGGGGAGGGGGCCAGAGTTCAGGCAGGCACATGATGGGCCTGAGGAAGCCCTTTCCTCCTAGGCCTCGAGTATTTTACTCAGCCACCTCTACCTTTCTCAACTGCTGGTAGTGGTGTCAACAAACAGAGGGAATCATGGTGCTACTGGTCGGCATGGAATGTGGGTGTGGCCACCATTCTTGTATCCCATTGGTCAGAAAGAACCATGAAACAATGGGGGTGTGGCTGGAATCGTGTGATGCAGGCAGAATGGGAGGAGTCAAAATGACGCAGCCCATTTCCCAGGGAACTCTGTCCATGCCAGTTGGGCACAAGAGGGTGACCTGCTTTAGCAGAATGGCTGCACAGATTGTTGTCTATGTCTGTTTGTTCCCAGACCTTGAACTCAGGATCTGGGCACAATCTGTGAGTTGCTTTTGATCAAAGCTAGCTCTCTACCACTGGATCCACATGGCTCTACTTCTGGCTTTGTTGGCACTAGTTCAACAGGAGTCTCAAGGGCTTTCCTGTCTAGGGTGACTTTGACCATGATCCTCCTTTCACAACCTTGTAAGTTTTAAGGAAGACTGCTGAGAGCCACTGATGCCTGGCTAATCATTGGTTTTGCTGATGTTCTTGGACAGACCTGTGAGTTCCCTATCCTCAGGTTGAAGTGGTAGGAGCTGGAGCCCACAGTTTGAATCCTGGTCCTACCACCAACAAATGGCAGGAGATCCTATGAAACTCATTCCTATTCATATGACTACCAAAGGAATGTGATGTATATCATGATTAAATGGGCAGTACTTGAATGATTTGAGGATAAAACTATACGCAATTACATTATAGGACACTGGTCGATATTAATTAATACTTTATGAAGCATTTAAACAATCACATTCATTAAATGGAGGCCAAATGAAATACCTATGAATTGGGCATCACATAGCATGGAGATGCTATTTTTTCTCCTGCTAGGACTGGAATTTGAACTGGTGGCCTAGGTATCCCTGCTGTTGCACTGTGTAGAAAGGGGAAACTTGTCGCTACCCGCCTCGACCACCAAGGAAGACGCGACACCGAACTCCTCTCTGCAGTTTATTCAGGACCTTTGAGCAATCTTCTGACCCAACCCCGGGGAGAATTCCCCACAGCCTTAAGTACCCGCTGGGTAGCCAACCCTGATACACCACGTGGGAACCACCAATAGGTTCAGGTGCACGGAAGCAAGCCAGATTCTTTGCCTTAGCCATATAAGGAGTTGTTTACCACAGAGAGCACTCGCCATCGGGAAGGCGGAGGGCGGAAGCCAGCACCATCTTCCAGGTGCGGCCTCTCGCAGCTCTCTACAGTTCCCCCTTTTTTGTTTAAAGAACACAGATGAGAACAGAGGTCTGATCCCTGTTGTGCAATGCAAGGACTGCATACAAGCCTTCTCCCAGAGGGTACCTTCTCTAGGGATGATTCAGCCTGTCCATTGATTCGTTTTTCACAAGGACGGGAAAAGGCGACTCGAACCCGTGTGCAATCAAACATGCTCTCCTCGAGGGCAAAACTCATGCTTCTCGACTGCAATACTTTGGCATTGCAATCTGTGTTCATTGTTTTAGGGTGGCAAGCCATGCTTGGGGGGACTGACCTGCTCCAATGGTTGTAAAGGCTTGGATAATCATGGCTGCACTGCGACACTGAGAACCTCTAATTTGGCAAATGCACCACAGACATATCAAGGAGGCTAACACCAGGAGGCCTGTCAGGGCTCCCAAAGCCGCCCACTCCTTAAGATGATTCATAGCAGTGGAGATCCATGAAGATAACCCCTCCGCCAATCCGGCATCCACTCGTGTCGAGTTCACCGTGACGATGGCAACCCTGAGCTGTTCCATCAGGCTGTCGAACTCCCCAGTTCAATTACCTAAAAGATAACTAGACAACTGTTTAGACAAATTTGCAGTGTTTTTTGAATAGGTTTTTTCCTGGGCCTGAACTCTGGGCCTGGCACTGTCCCTCAGCTCTTCAGCTCAAGGCTAGCGCTCTACCACTTGAGCCACAGCGTCACTTCTGGCTTTTTCTTTTTGCTTATGTGGTGCTGAGGAATCAAACCCAGGGCCTCAGGCAGGCAAGGCAAGCGCTCTACCACTGAGCCACCTTCTCAGCCCCTTCTGGGTTAATTGCACCACAGCAGCAACTAATCCAGCATTAGTTAGTGGTCCGCCCAGCTCTGTGCAAACTTTCATCCATGCTTCTAGTCCCTTATTCTTATATAGGGTTATGGCAGCTCTGCATTCCTTAGTGCATTGCTCATAAACAAGCTGTTTAATTAATGGCATGGCTGCGTCTGGGTCACCAAAAATTCTGCCAGCGGCCTCGACCATATGGGCAACAAAGTCCGAAAACGGCTCCATAGAGCCCTGCAGGATTATGGTGAGATTGCCACTCATCTCGCCTTTATTTGGTAAGGCCTTCCATGCCTTTATGCCAATTTTATTGATTTCTTCATAAACTTGAACCGGGTAGCCTATCTGCTGATTGGCAAATCTCCCCTGTCCAAGCAGCATATCTCTGTCCCAAGCTGGGTTTCCCGCAGCCTGATTGGCCGCAGCCTCTTCACTAGCAAATTCAATCAAAAAGACCTTCCAATCTAAATACTGACCTGGGCTCAAACAAGCTCGTGCGAGCCCACTCCAATCACCGGGTGTCATGCAGTGTCTGTTTAGGGCCTTCACCTGGGCCACAGTAAAGGAGGCCATGATTCTGTATGTCCGCACAGACTCAGCTAAAGATTTTATAACCTTAAAATCTAAGGGTTCATGATACCACTGTCCCTGTGGATCCTGAAATATTGGACAGGCTAGATGTAACTCGGTTCTGACCGCTTTCCACATGCCTGGGCTGAAAGAACAGCTGGGGCTGCCACTTCCGCGGTCCTCCACATAAAGCAGAGGGGCCGAGGTTGCGGCACAGCACATGAAAGGCGTGCCCTCCTCTTTCTTATCTTTGTTTTTTCTATTTGTTGTATGAGTGATTGTAGTTCCTCTAAATCTGTAGACTCAGAGGTCTCTAGTTCAGCAAGATCGGGATATAACCCCCCCCCCCTGCTCTCCTCCTTTTCGCTGTCTGCCCTTTCCGATCTTTCTTCCTGAAGCATTTCTAGGGCGGTCTGACCATTCTCTACCGCCTCACTGCAACGCTGGTCCTCAAGACAGCCTCTTATCAGTTTCCATATTGGTCTCACTCCGCTCTTAAGTGTTCCTTGTTCAGAGGCAAAATCTAGGTCCCTCCCTAGTTTCTCCCAAGAGGCCACCGTGAGGCTTCCGGAGACAGCGAACCATGGGGCAACGATGTCACATTCATCCAAAAATCTCTCTAAAGTACTCTTTTTTATTTTTAACTTTTTTGAGTGCAGTAGCTCATTGAGAGCCAAAAAAATTGGGAGCGAAGAAGAAGCAGCCATGTTTTAAACATTTAAAGCTGGTAAACAAACTTTTACTTTTACTTTTGGCTACTCTATTGACTAGCCCCGGGATCTCACTCTCTATCTACAGAGAAGAGCAAAAAATCCCCCCCCCCCCCCCCGCTCTTGTCGCTTACCTGGGAACTTACCCGTGCACCACCCTGAGGGCAGAGAGTTCTGAGTCCTCATTGGGGTTATGGCTGAGTCCCCGTACGGACCACCACGTGTCGCTACTGCCTCGACCACCAAGGGAGACACGACACCGAACTCTTCTCTCTGCAGTTTATTCAGGACCTTTGAGCAATCTTCTGTCCCCAACCCTGGGGAGAATTCCCCACAGCCTTAAGTACCCGCTGGGTAACCAACCCTGATACGCCACGTGAGAACCACCAATAGGTTCAGGTGCACGGAAGCAAGCCAGATTCTTTGCCTTAGCCATATAAGGAGTTGTTAACCACAGAGAGCACTCGCCATCGGGAAGGCAGAGGGCGAAAACTGGCGCCATCTTCCAGGTGCGGCCTCTCGCAGCTCTCTACAGAAACTTGCCTCCTTGAATTCAAGAAATTCAAAGTCTCTTCCTTAGTCCTGAAATCGATGCCCACCACTAGAAAACATCCTATTTTTGTACATTTTAAATATATGATTTATATTTATATACATATGTTGATTCTATATTGCATTCAGTGTAGTTATTTATTTTATTTTTTGTTTTATTCATGTATTGACTTCTCATTTTATTGACTATTATGACTCATAGAACAGTGATTACATTGATTACATAGGATATAGGTTTGCATATGTATTGCACATCCTTCCTGACACCCAGGACTTTCACAGGAAAGGAAAACGTGTCAGCATCAACTTCTTACTACATGATTCATTTTTTGGGAGTGCTGGCATCTGAACTCACAGCCTACAAGGTCCAATTCATGAATGGGTGAGTCTCAGCCTGGCATCCTGTGGCAAATTGAGCTGACAGACAGTTCTGAGTACCTGAGATCGAGTCCCAGCGGTTGACAAAATAAGAACAGATTGACATCCAGATGGTAGTACACTAATAAATATATATCTTTATAGAGTGCCAGAGATGTCTATACATTATTTGGTTATATAGACTACATTCCTACCAATTCTTGGGTATTTATAATGCCTCCATATAATTAATGTTATTGTTTTCATTCTTAACAAACTATTAAGTAAATCAATCAATATCCTGAAATTATTACATTCTGTAAGTAATAGTATTATTTTAATGTTTCATAAATATTAAATAAAATCAGTCTTCTGAAATGATGCTGTCTAATTTTATAGGAGCATCATTCACCATCAACTCATTCAACTGTGACATTGATAATATTACCTTGTTATTCCCATGGATGGGAACGAGTCTCTTAGTATCTCCTGCCATTGATTGGTGTCAGGACTAGGATTGAAATCAAGGCCTACATTGCCACGTGGACCTATGACTTCCTCAATAGTCTGACAACCTTCAGCAATGCAAGGTGAAGTACCCTTTGCAACAGTGTCATTCAGACTCAGGAGGGTCACCGTGCAAAGGAAGAAAACATAAAAAGGCCATCTCGCTGCATTTTTTCTGTACATTTTTGCCACACAAGGCTTGGGGGTCTAGGATCTCAGGATCTACTGTATGTTCAGTGGCTGCACCCCAGCATAGGGTGTCGAAGCTGAGGCAGAGTTACCACAACCTGAGTTCAAACCCCCTACTGAGCAAAAAATAATTAAAAGAAATTAGCTCCCTGGCTTGCAATTCACCCCATTTATTCTGCCAGGCTTTGGATTTGAACTCAAGTTCTGGGTAAATCTGCAGCACTGTGTTAGAAGGGCAAGCTCACTGTACTTGAAGATAAGAAAATCAGGCCTGTACTCTAAGCCAAAATTCAAGCCCCAGCCTTGGAAAACATACTATTTATATACATTGAAAATGCAGGGTTTGTACTTACCTATGGATGTTCAGTCCATACACGTTTGGTGTGGTTGTTCCTTGTACTTTTTGTTTTATTCATTTATTTACCATTGATTTTACTATGATGACACCCATTCCCTTTATTATATTGATGACATCCTATCACATGGAATCTAAATTTGTAGACATGTTCTCCATCATGCCTTACACCCAGGGCTCTCAGAGAAAAGGAAAAAAGTTTCACACTGGGTTTCTTACTGCATGATCCAATTGTTGGTAGTGCTGGGATCTGAACTCAGGGCCTAGCAGGACCAATTGGTGAATTGTTCAAAGTGACCACACCAGCCTGTGAGCAACAAAGGAGTTAGGCCATTCCCAGGATCTGACATTGATCCCCAGTGTGGGTCACGATAGTCATAAATTAATAATCAAAACATAGGATCAATATTTACATATATGTTTGGACAGCATCTTGCCTTTGGAGTACTTTTTCTCCTCATTTTCTTTCTTATGTAAGTATTGTGTATTTTACTGAGTAAGGTAACAAATATAACAGTGCTTACATGGAAGACAACCTATTGCCCTGGCTATAGGGTTTCCTATGCATTCTCCATCCAAGCTGTGACTCAGGACTCTCACAGGACAGGAAAATAGGTGAATCGATGGGCTTCTCACATCAGGATTCATCTTTTGGCAGTGTTGGGATTTGAACTCAGAGCCTATCAGGCCCAATTGGGGAAAGTGTCAAGGTGAGGACACCAGCTTGTGAGCAACAAAGCAGATAGGCCCTTCCCAAGACCTGACATCAAGTCCTAGGGAGGTCCAGATAGTCATGAATTCATAATTTAAACATAGCGTCTATATTTACATACATGTGTGGACAGCATCTTGCATTCAGTGCACTTCTTAATTTGTGTCGAATTCATGGAATTATTGTGCATGTTACTGAGTATGGTGACAGGTATAACTATGCGGACATGGATGACAACCTGTTCCCATATTTATAGGGTTGCCTATACATTCTACATCCTAGTGGAAGCTCAGGACTTTCACAGGAGAGGAAAACATGTTCAACGACTGGCTTCTGACAACAGAATGAATCTTTTGTCAGTGTTTGGATTTGAACTGAGGTCTGGGTAGCTCTGTTGCACTTTAGGGGAAGGAAAATCTCACCATCCTTGAAGACTACAATGTCAGGCCTGGTCCAGGGCCTGATTTGAAGCCCCAGCACGGGACAAAATAACAAGCCTGCCTTTTTAAAACATAGGATCTCTCTTTACCTACAAGTGTGGTATGCATCTTGCATTCAGTGTAGTTATTCTTTTTATTTTGTTTCTTATTCATGGATGTATTGTGTATTTTATTGAGTATGGTGATAGATATAACTATGCTGACATGGATAACAACCCATTCGAATGGTTATAGAGTTGTCTATATAGAATTCTCCATCCTCGTTGAGACCCAGTACTTTCATTGGACAGGAAAACAGGTGGATCGATTGGCTTCTCATATCAAGGTAAATCATTTGGCAGTGTTGGGATTTGAACTCAAGGCCTAGCAGGCTCAATTGGTGAATGGGTCATGGTGAACACACCAGCCTGTGAGGCACTAAGGAGGGAGGCCATTCCTAGGACCTGAGATGAAGCTCTTGTTGGGGCCAATATAGTCATAAATTCATCATTTAAACAGAAGATCTATATTTCCATAGATGGATGGGCAGCATCTTGCATTCGGTGTAGTCATTCTTTTATTTTGTGTCTTATTCATTGATGTGTTGTGTATTTTCTTGACTATAGGATAACAGATATAACTGTGGTGACCTGGATGACAAACTATTCCCATGAGTATAGAGTTTCGTATACATTCTCCATCCTAGCTGAGACCCAGGACTTTCACAGCACAGGAAAACTGGTGCAATGACTGGCTTCTCACATCAGGGTGAATTTTGGCAGTGCTGGGATTTGAACTTTGGGCCTAGGAGGCCCAACTGCCCAATGGGTCCACGTGATCACAACAGACTGTGAGCCACTAAGGAGCTGGTTGGTTCTCAGGAACAGAGATCGAGCACCAGGGGGCGGCACAATTGTCCTGAATGCATCATTTAAACATGGGATATATATTCAAAGCTATGTGTGGACTGCACTGTGCATTTAGCATTTAGTGTAGTTATTCTATTCTGTATGCTATTCATGGATGTATTGTGTATTTTCTTCAGTATATGATGACAGGTATAACTGGTCTCACATGATAACAACCTATTTCCGTGGCCACAGGGTGGCCCCTGCATTCTCCATCCTAGCTGAGACCCAGGACTTGCACAGGAAAGGAACACAGGTGCAACAATTTGCTTCTGACATCAGGATGAATCTTTTGGCACTGCTGGGATCTCAACTCGGGGACCAGCAGACCCAATTGACGAATGGGTCCATGTGAGCACAGCAGTCTGTGAGCCACTAAGGAGTAAGGCCGTTCCCAGGACCTGAGATGGACCCCCAGGAGAGGGTGTGGGGGAAGGGCACACAGCAGTCATCCATTCATAAGTTGAAGGTAGTATGCAAATAAGTACACAATTGTATAGAGTAGGAGAGATGATAACCTGTGATGGAATCCAATCTACCATGTGTCTACTGATTTTTGGATCTTTCCAGATGCCTTCATTTCATGACTGTGATGTATTGTCATGCTTAATCAACACTGCTTTACAAATAAGTGATACCCCATGAGTCTTGCCTATCATTTCCTAGTCATATCATGCATTAACTACTTATTCAATGATATCAATCGCATTCCATGACTTTTCCTGTATCTCAGGATTTTCTGCCATTGCTTTCTCATGGAGGTGGGCTGAATTCAAGCCTCAGTCATGGAAAACATACTCCGTATATACATTTTAAAGATAGGATTTATACTTCCATACAGATGGTCAGTAGATACCGTGTTTGGTGTGGTAGGATTTATACTTCTATACAGATGTTCAGTCCACATTACGTTTAGTGTGGTCATTCATTTTATTTCTTTTTTATTCATTTATTTACGATTTATTTCATTGACTTTCATGACACCTATACCATTTATTACATTGTTTACATCATATCACATACCATCTAGATTTGTAGATGTTTTCTCCATCATGCCTGACACCCTGGACTCTCCCAGAAAAGGAAAACATATATCACACTCGGCTTCTTACTCAAAGATTAAATTTTTGGCAGTGCTGGGATCTGAAATCAGGGCCTAGCAGGCCCAATTCATGATTGGATGAGTGTGAGCACAGAAGCCTCTAGCCTATTAAGCTATCAGGTGGTTACCATGCACTGAGATCAAGCCCCAAGTTTGGCCAAAACAGCAATACATGGATAGGCAGAAGGTGGTATACAAATAAATATATATTGTTAAAGAGTTCCAGAGCTGTTTATCTATGACTGAATGACATCTACTACGTTCCTACCCACTTTTAGGTATTTATTATATCTTCATTGAAAAAATATTATTCTTTTCATGCTTAATAAACTATTAATTAATGTCAATCAACATCCTAGGATTATTGCATCCAATTTTAGGCTAGACAAATGCATGAACTACTCTTTCAATCTGTATTCTTATGCATAGGCATGAATCTCTTGTGATCTCAGGCCATTAGTGTGTAAGGATTAGGATTTGAACCCAGAGCATATGTTGACATGTTGGCTTATGGCTTCCCTGATAGCCTGCCAGCCGTCAGAAACGGTAGGCCAGGTCCACTTTGAAACCATGTCATTCAGACCCAGGATGGTCACCATGCAAAGAAAAACTTGTAAAACCCTGAGCCCTCTACAGCTCCCCACTTTTTGTGCTGTTGTGCTTTGTTTTTCTTCCTGCAAACCCTCTGTGCCTAGGGTCCCAGGATCAGCTTTGGGTCTCGAGGCTGCACCCCATCCTAGGGAGAGTGAAGCTGAGTCAGAGTTGTCATGACCTGAGTTCAAGCCCCTTGGTTGGCAAAATCAATTAACTAATTAATTCATTAATTAACCAACTAACTAACTAAATTGAAATAATAAAGCTCCTTGGTTTGGAATTTCTTCCAGTTTTCTTTCCTAGCCTGGGATTTGAACTCACAGTCTTGATGAATCCGTAGCAATATGACAGAAGGCTCAGAGTTGCCGTTACTTGAGTTCAAACCCCATGCCAAGCCAAAAATAAATAATTAAGTCACTAACCTCAGCAGGGAAGTTAGTTGTGAAGATGGGAGGGAAGGGATGGTAGGGGAAAAACAAACGAGGAGGCAACAATGCTCAATAGGAAATGTACTCATTACTTTGCTCATGTAACTGTGACACCCCTGTACAACATTTTTAAATGAAAAACATACAAAAAATTATGTAGTGCTCAAGAAGCACTTTGGGGGTAAGGGATGAATGTCTGAATAGCTGTACAAAATTCTACACTGATTTTTTTCAGTGTTCAGTATGGAACTGAATAAACGTAACTGTTTCTGTTACAAAAATTAAGTCACTGTCTTGGAACTGGGTCCAATATTTCTGCCATTGCTGGGATTTGAGCTCACTGTCTAAGTAACTCTTTTGCACCTTGGGTGAAGGCTAAGCTCCTTGTCCTTGAGGGAAAGATTTTCAAGCTAGTGTTCCCAGGGCTTGAATTAAGGCCCTGCAATTGAAAAAAATATTTGTATACATGTGTAATATAAGATATATAGGTACATATGTATGTTTATTTCATATTATGATTATTTTTGTATTTAATTTTTTATTCATTTAATTGTTTATTTATTTAGTATTATTATACACATAATATTTAGTATGTTGTGTACATATATTATAAAATTATACACAATAATTTAGTACATTGATTCATGCTCATTTTTCATTAATACTTTATTAAGTGTTGAAACATGATATATAATTAAATCGAGGCATTTGTCAAGTCATCACATGGTTAGACTATGTCCCTAGTATGAGCTTTGTCTTATTTATCTTGGACAACTTTCTATAGGGATTTGTTTAGATGATTTATACTCAAAAGCCTTTTCTTGTGGATAGGCAAGTTGAGGGATAAAATCGTAAGGTTGGGGCTGGAACTGTAGGTTAGTGGTAGAGAGCTTACTCAGCATGCTTGAATGCCAGGGTTTGAATCCTCAGTGCCACGTACTCAGAAAAAGCCAGAAGCTGTGGTGTGGTTCAAGTGGTAGAGTGCTAGCATTTAGAAAAAGAAGCTCAAAGACAGTACCCAGGCCCTAATTTGAAGCCCCAGGTCTGGCCAAAACAATACGCCAGATTCCAGTGGCTCAAGAAAACTACTTTCTCAGGAGGCTGAGATCTTAAGATCACAGTTTGAAGACAGCCTAGGGAAGGAAAGCCTGTTATACTCTTACCTCCAATGAACCATCAAAAAACCCCATGTGTCACTGTGGGTCAAGTGGTAGAGTGTTTGCCTTGAGCTGAAGGGCTCACGGACAGCGCCCAGGCTTCAGTTTGAGACACACACTGGAAAAAGACTGAGGGATAATCAAAGTAATTTTCCTGTTTGCTATTTATGAGAATATGGTTTGGAAAATGAATGCTGATGTACACCAGAATTGGAGTCAGACCTCAAGGTTCAAGTGTAGCACATCCATAATCCCAGCCTCTCAGATTCTAGCATTATAAACTTGCATCCCACAAGGTTCTGAAAAGCACATTGGTGAAAGGCTTAATATGCTCCCCAAGCCCTTTGTGATAAGCAGTTGACTTGTATTGTCAATGTCATTACAGTTCTGACCCTAGCAGAGAACCAGTAACTTACACCCATCACCCTAGCTCAGGAGGCTGAGGTCTCTATCACAGGGTGAAACCAGCCAAGGCAGGGAAATCTAGGACATTCTGGCTTCCTGTTCTGAAAGGTCAGATGCTCAAGAAATTCCTGTGTTTCGCTTGGTGATGAGAAGTTACTTGCACTCTAAATGTTTTTGGAGTTCTTGAGCTACAGAAGAAGGATAGAAATATTATTGACCCAATCAGGGTTCAAATGAACTTCTCAGGATCCAAGCCCTAGCTCTGTTAGCAGGAAGAACTCCAGAGTAACACTGTATTTGAAGCACAGAAAAGAGTTTCAAAAGCCAGGCTAGGTGAAGAGAACTAGGCCTGCAGGATTCGGAAGCAGAATGTACATACTCAACAGGGAAGTGAGCTGCAAAACCACTTCATTCATTCCAGGCACAGCCAGCAGTGGGAGAAACCTGAAACATTTGTTAGAGTTACAGAAGGGTCAGGCTTCTCTCAGTCTCTTCAAAGGATGACTAATTAAATTTCCTTCCTCAGGTGAAGGGACCCTCAGGCTATCTTTAGGTTACCTATAGAGAGCCAGTTTAGTGGGGAAGAGGAGAGGAACAGAGTAGAAAACCCTGCTCTCTGGTCGTAAGGTGTGGGTTTTTGACTCTCCATTTTTCAGGTTTGAAGGCCCTTTTATCTCTGCTAGTCCATTCTCCTTACTACATTCTCCACATCATTAATGCAAATCCACAGTCCAAGGAGGAAGAGGGCAATTTCTCTTCTGTCTCAAAGCCCCTGAGTTAGAACCTGGCTCTGCCCTCTGGATTCTGGGGCTCTTGTCTGCCTGAGAAGTGGGACAGAGACAGTCATCCTGATCTGCGTTTGTGCGAAGGTGATGCTGGAGTCCTGGAACACTGCAGAAAGACTCGTGACTGGGAAGTGGTCCCTTCTTTCCTTCTGATGTCAAAAACAGATTCATCTATCAGCTTTCTTCCTTATTTTCTTCCTTCTTTCCTTCCTTCCTTCCTTCCTTCCTTCCTTCCTTCCTTCCTTCCTTCCTTCCTTCCTTCCTTCCTTCCTTCCTTCCTTCCTTTCTTCTTTCTTTCTTTCTTTCTTTCTTTCTTTCTTTCTTTCTTTCTTTCTTTCTTTCTTTCTTTCCTTCCTTCTTTCTCTCTCTCTCTCTCCCTCCCTCTTTCTCTTTTTTTCTTTCTATCTATCTACCTTCCTTCCTGTCTAGGTAGCTATCTCTTTGCCAGTTGTTGGGTTGAACTCAAGGCCTGGGCACTGTCTCTAGCACTCTGCTACTTGAGCCACAACACATATTCTGGTTTTGTCTGTGTATGGGTGCCTGAAGAATCGAACCCAGGCCTTCTTGCATGCTAGGCAAGCACTCTCTCATTAATACATATTCCTAGCCCCTTCACTTTTTTCTTAATGGTAGTTTTTACATAAGAATGCTACCATTTATTTTCTCAAGTTTAATTTTCTGAATACCGGTTACTTCCAAGAGACCTGATCTTCTCTTCCCCTGCCTGATTTGTGATTGTTCCTGCATTGCCCTCATGATAAAATGTAAATAAAGGCTGCTGAAAGCTTCAGTGTGTCTCATATAAAGACACAGGCCTAGAACCCTGGTAGAGAAAAGCAATGGGTCTGAAATGAAGAGAATGATGCAGTATGCACAATTAGCATATCTGAAAAATAAACCAGTAAATAAAAGCAGAATTTGCACTATGGGAGGTAATTTACATACACACATAAGTAGTTAGGGCACTGATACATAAACTTGGCCTTCTTTTTTTGAAATTTTTGTGGCCATCCCAGGGCTTAAACTCAGGCGCCGATGTGTTCCTGAGCTGCTTTGCTCAAGGCTGAGGCTCTACCACCACCACAACTCCACTTCCCGCCAGCTGGTAGTTAATTGGACATAAGCAATTCCCAGGCTTTCCTGACTGTCTGGATTGTATCTCCTGCTCAGTTTTCTCTCTCAAAGCTGGAGCTCTACCCTCTGGGCCACTGCTCTACTTCTGGTTCTCTGGTGGTTTATTGGAGATAATAGTCTCAGAGACTCTCCTGCTAAGCTGGCTTGAATGGCTTTCTCCTGAGGAGGCTTCAAGTGGTTTCCTCAGGGATTCACCAAGAAGCCTCTCCACACAAACCCTTAGTCTAAATTTCGAGGAGTACTAGAGAAAAAGGAAACATTGTTATACCGCAGTCGCAGGACCCCCACTAAAAAGACCACCGAGAGTCAGACTTTACAGCTGTTGTAACGTTTTATTTAAACGTGCTGCATCTCAGGCCTTGTCCTACACTCCTACACAGTAGCACCTAGGAGGAGCGCCCCAAGGTAAAGATTTACAGGATATATAAAGTCACACAACCAACCAGGTGTTTGTATTACCACCATGTGTTGCTCTGCTAGAAATAAGCAACAAGTGGTCACTGCCTCAAAACTTTAACCCTTCATTCCCCCCTTGACTTATGGTCCTGGAACACAATCTTGTGGCTCCAGCCTTAAACTGAACTCCAACAGCTCTTGATCTTGAACGGGTTAGCCATATTATTAAACAACTATACCAATAACAATCAGTTCATTTTTCTTTACTTGAGGTGTATGCAGACTGGTTGGGTAAGACTTCCCATGTTTCCCCATGCTTGTCCAGGGCAAACGGGTCAGCCGGTCTAGCGTGGGAGCAGTGGATCCAAGCAGCAATGCCCCAGTAGCAGCAGGGCTACACACCAGTAGCACCATGTAAGGGTGGAACCATGTAAGGTCCCTTCCACTGTGGCTCCAGAGATCTCAGGTTTTGCCTTCGAACAAACACCCAGTGCCCTGGTTTAAACAAATGGGGGTAGGAATAGAAGCAGAATCATATAATGCTCTAAGCTGGGGCCACATCCTCTTATGCACCAGCTGTAAATAGACAAGCTTACACAGAAATTCAATATCATCCAAATCAGCAAGCAATTCAGTCTGAAGGCTAGGGATAATAGGTTGAAGGTGTCCATACATTATTTCAAAAGGAGTAAAGCCAAGCTGATAGGGTGAATTTCCTACTCTAAACAGGGTAAAAGGAAGTAGTGATACCCAGTCTGCGCCAGTCTCAAAGGCCAATTTAGTTAAGGTCACTTTTATAGTCTGATTCATTCTTTCTACCTGCCCTGAACTCTGGGGTCTATAAGTACACTGCAATTTCCAATCCTCCCCAGTGCGGAGGCTATTCCCTGACTTACTTTTGAGATGAAGGCTGGTTCATTGTCTTACCAGATGGTGGATGGGAAGCCATACCTGGGTAGGATTTCTTCCAGGATCTTCTTAGATATGACGTGTGCAGTCTCATGCTTTGTTGGGTAGGTTTTAACCCATCCTGAAAAGGTGTCTACAAAAATTAGCAAATATTTATATCCAAATTTTCCAGTTTTAATTTCTGTGAAGTCTACTTCCCAATACACACCTGGCCTATCTTCATGGAGGCGAGCTCCTTTTGTAACCAGTTGATTAGGGACATTGGTAAACTTACAGGCTTTAAAATTTTTAACAATGTCCTCAATGAGTTGATTTCCTTGCCTGATTTTTACTTCTGTATGTAGGAACAAGTCCTCCATTCTTCGGGTTCCCATGTGAGAGACCCGATGGATTCTCATAAGAATCCTCTTGCCCAATCTTTGTGGCAAGATAAGTTTTCTCTCACCAGTTTTCCACCAGTCTTTATTTCTTTCTCTGTTTGGGGGTTTATAGGCCATTGAACTTTTCTTTATCCACTCCAAGTCTTCTTGGAAGTACTGAGGCTCAGGAGGCAAAGCTTGGGGCCCTGGGTCTACTTCTGCTTTGGGCTGGAGATCCACCTCCTTAGCTGCCTGATTGGCCAAATTATTTCCTTTGGTTATTGAATCAGTTACCTTTTGATGTCCAGGACAGTAGATAATGGCAATATTTGCTGGTTCCCATAAGGCCCGGATGAGCCTTAAAATTTCTTGTTCATTTTTAATAGCCTTTCCCTCGGCTATCGACAGCCCCCTCTCTTGGTAAATGGCTCCATGAACATACACAGTGGCAAATGCATACCGACTGTCCATGTAAATGTTTAGTCTCTTCCCTTTTCCCATCTGTAGGGCTTTTGTTAGTGCCACTAGTTCTTCTCTTTGTGCAGACATTCCCTGGAGGAGTTCTTCTGCCCACACTATCTCAGTGTCTGTGGTGACTACTGCACCAGCATACCTTTTTCCATCTCAAATGAAACTGCTGCCGTCTGTGAACCAGGTATGCTCGGCGTGCGATAGTGGTGAGTCCAACAAGTCTGGCCTCTTATCTTTGGCCTGGTCACTCTTTTCACACTAATTTCACATTCTCTGTCCTTCCTTTCCTGTCTTTGGTACTTTCTCTCTCTTATTGTAAACCTTTTCTGCTGTTGCTACTAGATCCCTAATAGACTTTTCACCAAGTCTGTCTAGAGCCTGCAACTTCTGCTTTATGTCTGGTGCAGCTTGATTTATATAGGCAAACATAATCATCTGAGCCGACACCTGGTTTTCAAGATCATATGGGTATATTGACTAAAAGCTTCCCTGAGCTGCTCAAGATATGCTGCGGGACTTTCACTTCCTCCCTGTATAACATCATAAACTTTGGCCATATTAGTAGGTTGGCAAGTCTCTTCCTTGAGACCTGCCAACAGAGCCTGATGATAGACGAAGTGTCGCTCCCTACTTTCAACTGTATTGTAGTCCCATGTTGGTCAGATCTAAGGAAAATAGACAGTGATAAGGGCAGGATCCGTAATAGGTGTTCTTGTGGGGCCTGGGATATGTTTCCGGGCTGCCTCTTGGATATAGTCTCTCTCTTCGGTTGTAAAAATGACCTGTAAATGTGGACTAAAATCATCCCAGGTGGGCTGATGAGTAAAGAGAACAAATTCAAGCAAACAAATTAAATCCTGGGGTTTCTCAGAAAAGGGGGCATTTTGGGTGTGCCAATTGTATAGATCACTGGTAGAAAACGGCCAATATTAGAGTTGCTGTTGACCATCCACATCCACAGGACCTATGGAGCATAAGGGAAAAACAGCTGCATTAGAAGGGGGATTGATCCCACGGCATCTTCGAGTGACTGGCTCCTCAAAAACGTTAAGGGCAGGTGCCGAGTGTTCTATAGCGCCCTCCTCCTCTTGATCATTCTCAGGTTTTGCAAAAGGACCTGGAAAGGAGAATATGGTGGAGGAAACATTTCTTCTTTCAAGTTATCTCCCTGAAAAACCGGGGGGTACCCTGTATCTCAGTTTCTTTTTGTAAGTCTAGGGGGCTAGATGGAGTGGTGCCTATGGTTTCCAGTCCTGTCAGACGTACAGTCCAAAAAACAATAAACAGTACAAACAAAACACATGCAGGCCTGACAATTACTAAAAAAAAGCTTACAAAGTGGAGATCTCCCAAATTGGTCCACTGACTACTGTCATGGTGGGGTTCCACACCCACACCACACAGCAGAAGGAGAAGAGCCACAGTGGGCGAGTTGAGCCTCTGTTAGGAGACCCTCTTGGTCAGTTCTGGCCCAACACTGAACCAACCTCCGTGCCACAAATCACACTGTGGTGTTCCAAGGACTGCCACCCCTGCCCCACACAGTGGGGTTCCAAGGACCCCCGCCCCATGTGGCAGGGTTCCAAGGACCCCTGCCCCACAAGAGGATCTTGGACATATCCTAGTTCCTCCAGGGTTGTGGTGAAAGGGCGCCTGCTTCAACAACCCTTTACAAATCGGAGAGGCCATCCTCACAAAGGAAAATGAAAGTAAAACAGACAAATGAAAGGACAAGACAAATTAATAAAGACAGTGCTGTTTTACCTTTCGAGTTTGAGATCTCGGAGGTCTTTGGGGGCATCCCGGACGAACCCGCACTATTATGTTATACCCAGGTCGCAGGATCCCCACCAAGAAGACCATCGAGAGTCAGACTTTACAGCTGTTTTAAGGTTTTATTTAAATGGGCGGGAGCTCGGGTCTCATCCTACATTCCAACACAGTGGAGCCTAGGAGGAGAACCCTGAGCTAAAGATTTGCAGGGTTTATAAAGGCACACAACCAACCAGGTGTTTGGATTACCACCATATGTTGCTCTGCTAGAAACAAGCAACAAGTGGTCACTGCCTCAAAACTTTAACCCTTCACATGAAGATGCTACTAGTGTGTTCTAGACACTTAAGGTTGGAGACACAAAGCACTCATAATTATTAGATCACTTTATAGGCTAAAGGAGCAATGCAGACTGTATGAGGATCACTCCACCTTTCGGTCCTCATATACTGAGACAGTAAATTCACAGCAGCTCAATGCTAAGTAACAGAACTGGCATGTACTGTGGATATTTGCTCCCAAATCCTGTGACACTCATTTCTCACTTTTGGCCTAAAACCTGTGACCAGAGGGGAAGATGAGGAGGGAAAATCCTTCTCAGGGAAAGCAGCTATAAAGAACATTGGGTATTTTACTTATAAATTAAAACCTTGGGAATGACCATTAAGAAGTCAGATTGTCCAGATTAAAAAATGAAGAAGAGAAGAAAAAAGGTGCCAGTGGCTGCTGTCTGTAATCCCAGGTCCTCAGGAGACTGAAATATAGAGATACTTAGTTTGAATCCAACCAGTGTAGGAAAATCCATGACACAGTTATTTCTAAGAGATCACAGAAATACCCAGAAGTGGGGCTGTGAATCAAGCTTATTGCACTACCCTTGAGCAAAAGGAGCTCAGGGACCGTGTATAGGCTCATACTTCCACCCTAGGACCTGCCCCCTCAAAAAGAGCCTGTCTTCGTCTTTGTATTATATTCTTATAGGTGAAAATCCAGAGCAGCTATGATGAATCGCACCAACCTAGGAAATTTGTATTCAGTACAATGAGTTCATAACAGACAGACTTCTTTCAAGATAGTGCATGTGCCGGGGCTCCCTTCACTGTTCACATTGTAACTTAAGGGTTTTTCTGAATCACAGGCCTGCTGGAGGAAGACTATCTCATTGTCTGGAGAGGCACACAAAAGTCCTCACTCCTGTACAGCTGGGTAACAAACAACGCCATCTGGGCCAGTTAGTGAGGCTGAGTGTGGGCAGGCTCTGAAAGTCACAAAAAATAATTCCTCTTTGTACCCTTAGCTATCTCTCTCCCCAGTGCTCTGTTTTAACAGGAGACTTTCATTTGTGCCACCTCCCATGGCAGGCCAAGTTCTGTGCACTTATCCTGCCTTTGTGAGACTATAGTCTGGTGATGAGTTAAAGTGCTCAATATAATTCAGTTGTCTGCCTGAAGGGCAGACAGCTAGGGCACTGAACATAATGACACGATTCATTGCAGGCAATGTTGGACCTATGATGCCTCTCCTATGTTTCCAGAAGCTTGGGAAATCCAAGCACATGTTGTATATCACAAAGCTTCCTGTCATGTAGGACTGGTGAAGCTCATCAGGTTTTGAAACCTTTGACTTCTCCTAGTTGGGCCCTGGGTGGCTAGGTTTTGGGATTGAACACAGGGCTGGGTGCTGACAATGAGCTCAGTGCAGAAGCTCAGTACTTTACCATTTTGTGTAACAACATCACATCTGGTCTGTGATGAATGTGTGTGTGTATATGTGCACACCACATTGTGTGTGTGCACGGGTGTGAGTGTGCATGCACACAAATACATGAATCTTGAAGCTTGACCTCCTGATCTGAGCACTGTACCTAGTTTCTCTTGTATAATGATATCCCTCTCCCATTCGAGCCACAGAGCTAGTTCAGGCTTTGTCCTAGTAATGCGGTCCTGAGAAATGAAGCCCACGATTTCATATATGCAAAGCATTCTACCACTAAGGCACATTCACAGCCCTCTACTTCAGCATTGTTAGTTTAGTTCTGTCTTTTTTATTGTTCTTGTTGTCGATTGAAGGAGTTGAAGTCTTGGTTTTGGTGCTGTCCCTGACCTCTTCAGCTCAATTCTTGTGTTCTACCACTTGAGTCATAGAGCTTCTTCCTGTTTTCTGGTGGTTCATTGGAGCTAAGTTTCTCAAGGACTTTCCTGCCTAGTCTAGCTTTGAACCATGATCTTCAGTTCTCATCCTCCTGAGTAGGTAGGATAGCTGACATGACCTCATGCACCCAGCTCCCCCTTCAGGTTCTTAGTAGTGAATTGGAGATAATAGTCTCATGGTACCTTTTGTGTGTGAGATAGTTTGGAACCCAGACCTTTAGAACTCAGCTTCCCAAGAAGGCAGGATGACAGACTTCAGCTACTGACCCCTTGGCCATGGCCTCTGCTGCAAGGGGGTCCATGGCTCCACGTGGTGGAGTGCTAGCCATGAGCCCAAGAGGTAAGGGTCACTGCATCAGCCCCAATTTCATGGTTCATGACCAAGAAAAAACCAAACCAAGCCATTGTCTGTTGTAGACAACTCACGAGTCTTCAGTAATACATAATTTTGTCCCTGACATGGGGACCTATTTGAGCCTCAATATTCTTGTCTGTATAATTATCTAAGTTATGGGGCTCTTACATAGAAAAGGTGTAAGAATGCACCCAGTTAAGGACATAGCACATGGCACTCTTTGCACCACTCAGCACACAACATCCTGTGAAAGACTCAGCACCCAGCACCCAATGCAGGACTCAGCACACTGCATCCTGTGAAAGACTCAGCACATAGCACCCTGTGCAGGACTCAGAACAGAGCAACCTATGGAGGACTCAGCACATAGCTCCATTCCACAAGCTGTCATTGGAATTAGGGTGCTTTCACCATTCTTTGAGGAAAATTTACAAACCATACAAGTTCACATCTAATGGTTTAGAGGGGTGTTTTCTGGGGTGTTAGCCATGGGGCTTGAACTCAAAGCTCTACCACTTGGAGCCACATTTTGAGGTGTCTCCCAGACTTCCTGACAGTACTGGGTTTTAAAGCCCCTGAGCAGCTAGGGTGACGGGCATAAGCCAGGATGACCTGGGTAACTCATGGAGCTGGCTTGCAGCAGTTTACATGTGGCTAAGTCAGGTTAGGTGGCAGCTGTCAGCACCAGACTCCTAGATTGCTCTGTAATGAGCAATAAGTGTAGGATGTGCACTAAGTTTAATTAATATTTTATTAAGCAGTTAGAATATCCTACTTTTTTGGCATCAGACCTGTGGCTTGAGTAAGAGCTTAGACACTGTCCCTAAACGTTTGTGCTCAAGGCTAGCACTCAATTGATTGAAAGACAGCAGAACATCTGAGTTTTCTGTTTTGTGACACTGAGGAATCGAACCCAGGGCTTTGTGCTTACTATGAGAGCACTTAACCCCCGAGCCTCTGGAGGGAACGAGGTGTAAATAGAGATTGCTATATATAAATATTATATACAGAAAAAGAGATTTCTGCATATTATTAAATTATAGATAATATTGCTACCAATTCTTAGGTATTAAATTATGTCTCCATTTAATGATGTGTCCCAGTTAAAAATTAATAAAGCATTAATTAATAATTACTCAATATCCTATAATTGTTTATCATTTTTGTACATATATCCATACATATAATTAGATATTTCATAGAATGAGACCAATGTCTATACATTATTAAATTATGCATCATGTGTTACTCCCAATTATTAGTTATTTAATTATGTCTCCATGTAATTTTTATTCTGTTCATGCTTAATAAAATATTAAACTTAGTGCACATCCTACATTTATTGCGTCTAATTTTATCCTAGAATGATTCACTACTAATTCAATCTGTTTATCATTTACTGTAGTGGCAATTCTTCTACCTATGATGTTTTTTAACTTTATTACATCATATTACATAGCATATAGATTAATATCCAAATTATATATCCTATCTGACACCGAGCACTTTCACAGAAAAGGAAAACATGTGTCATGTTCGGCTTCTCACTACAAGATTATGTTTTTGGGAGTGCTTGGATCTACACTTAGGGCAAAGAAGTCTCAGTTCATGAATGGGGGACTGCCAGCACAGCAGCCCTAGCCAATTCAGCTGCCAGGTAGTTCCCAGGCCCTGAGATTGAGCCCCATATGTTGACTCCAAATTGTGCTTAGTGTAGTTATTCATTTTATTTTTTATTCATTTACAACTTATTTTATTGACTGCTGTAACACATGGAATATTTACTACACTTATTACATAGGGTATAGAATTGCCTATGTATAAAACTTCACACCTGACACCCAGGAATTTCACAGAAAAAGAAAACATGTGTCACCCTGTGTCTTACTGCATGATTCAATTTTTGTTAGTGCTGGCATCTGAACTTACAGCCTACAAGGCCCAATTCATGAATGAGTGTCAGCACGCCAGCCTGGGGCATATGAAGCCAACAAGCAGTTCCCAGCACCTGAGATTGAGCCCCAGGGGTTTACAAAACAAGAACAGATGGACATGCAGATGGTAGTACACAAATAAATATAAATCTTTATAGAGTGCCAGAGATGTCTATACATTATTTACTTATATAGGCTACATTCCTACCAATTCTTGGGTATTTATTATGCCTCCATGTAAGTAATATTACTGTTTTCATCCTTAATGAATTATTAATTATATCGACCACTGTCCCAAAGCTATTGTGTCCATGTAATTAATAGTAATCTTTTAATGTTTCTAAAATATTCATTAAAATCCATCAGCCTCCTAAAATCTCTCTCTAATTTTATGCCAGTATCATTCAGGAACAAGTAATTCAACCTTGACATTCATATCTTTCCATCGGTATTCCTATGAATAGGAACGAGACTCTTAGGATCTCCCTCCCTTGGTTGGGGTCAGGACCCGACTTCGAACACAAGGCCTATGTTGCGGTGTTGGCCCATGGATTCTCTGGAAGTCTGACAGCCTTCATCAATGCCAGGTTACCGACACTTTTTTCAGCCCTGTTATTTAGACCCAGGATGGTCACCTTGAAAAGAAAACAAATGTAAAACCGGCAGCCATTGCAAGTTACTGGTTGTTTTTCTGTGTCGTTTTATTTATTTAATTTTCCTGTCATCCTTTGAGGCCCAGGAACCGAGGTTCGGCTGTGGGTCCAGTGGCTGCAACCCAGCCTAGAGTGATCAAAGCTTAGGCAGAGTTGCCATGCCCTGAGTTCAAGCCCTGTGCTTGACAAAATAAAAATATGTAATACATAAATGCATACGTACATATATACATTAAAAATATTTAAACAATTATTAGGCTACTTGGTGTTATATACATTCCATTTTTTCTGCCAGGCCTGGGATTTGAACTCAGGGGCTGGGTAAATCTGCAGTACTGTTGGGGAAGGGAAAGCTCACAATGCTGGAAGACAAGAAAGACAGGCCTGTTCCTAGCACTTGCTAAAATAATATTCATATACATTTTAAACACATGATTTATATTTACATATACATGTTTATTGCATATTGCAGTTAGTGTAGTTATTCATTTTATTTTTTATTTAGTTATTATATATTTTAGAGGATCAATTATATATTTTAGTGGGTCAATGTTAGCCCACCAGGCTGACACAAGTGAAGGTGTCGGGCAAAATTGAGGACCTGAGATGAAGCCCTAGGAGTGGCCAATATATAAACAGATAGATGTGTAGATTGCAGCGTGTGTGTGTATTTAGATATGTATATGAATCTATAAATAAAGTTATAGATAGAGACAGATAGACATTTATGTAGATTCTAGTGTGTAACTCTATATAAAGAATGATGACCTATATCTTATTTTTATATATTCTATTACTATGAATTATTTGGTCTAAAATTATGCCACCATTAATTAATCACAGTAGGAGACTTAATAAAGTGTTAATTAAGTTAATCAATGACCTATATTTATTGCGTACAATCTTATAATACAATGACTAGCTAATTAGTAGTTCAATTGGTACATTACAAAGATTCTATTATTGTTCCTATAGATAGGAATGAGTAAGTGGAAGTCCCAGCACAGAACTCAGGGCCTAGGTGTCTTGGTTGGGCTCAGGCTTCACTGACAGCTCGCCAGCCTTCGGCCATGCAAGGACATGTGCAATTTTCAAGCCGAGTCATTGAGAGCCAGGATGGTCACAGTGCAAAGGAAACAAAGGTAAAACTGTTGTCTAAAATGTCCTGGATTTTCCTCTTCCATTTTGGTTGCTTTACTTTTTTTGCCACAGCTGGGAGTTGATCCCTGGATCATCTGTGGGTTTAAAAGCTGCACCCCAGCCTAGGGTAATCAAGGCTGAGTCAGATTTGTGGTGACCTGAGTTCCAGCCCCATGCCTGCCCCCCCAAAAAAGTTAAGGTCTTGGCTAGGAGTTTGGGCCACTTTATCTGCCATACCTAGAATTTGAACTCAGAGACTAGGTAACACTATTGTGCTCTGGGTGAAGTGAAAGCTAACCTAGAAGAAAAACAAATCCGGAGCATTTCCCAGTGTGTGAATTCCAGGCCTAGAACTGGCAAAAATAATATTTATATACATGTATAATATATATCATACATATGTATTTGCATAGATATTACATATTGTACCTAGGGCACAATATTTCCACGGAAAGGAAATTAGATCATCATTGGCTTCTTACTCCACCAATTGACTTCAGCATTCCTGGGATTTGAACTCAGGGCCTGGAATGTCCAATTCATCAAGGGGTCAGTTTAAGCACAGCAGCCTCAAACAAATTCAATGCCAGGCAGTTTCCAGGACCTGAGTTCTAGCCCCAGCAGTGGCCAATATATAAATAGATAGATGTGTAAATTGCTGCAAATAAGTGTATATAAATATATATAGAGAGAGATGTATATGTATATTCCACTGTACATTTAAATATAAATATATTTATAGAAAATATAAATATACTTATAGAATGTGAGATGTCTATATATTATTAAATTACATGTAAAATATTACTAATAATTATTAGGTATTAAATTATGCCTCCATTTAATGAAGTATCATGGATTAAGGCACAATAAAGTGCTTCCTTGTGTAAATGGAGCTCAGGGACAATTTCTAGGCTCAGTTCAAGCCTCAGAATCTGCACTAAAAAAAAAGAACCAGTAACTGCATGTGTCTGCATATATATGCATATATTTCTTTCAGTGAACATCCATAGTCGTTATGAAGAATAGCACCCAGCTAACAAATTTGCTTTGAATAGAATGATATCATAGCACAGAGAGTGCTCTCAAGACAGTTCATGTTCCTGGTTAAAAATAATTTAAGACTCTTCGAATTCTCACCATTTTTCTGACAGGCCTGGGATTTCAACTCAAGGTCTGATTAACTCTCGGGCACTGTGGGGGAGGGGAAACCCACCATGGTTGAAGACAAGAATTTCAGACCAGTTTCCAGGGCCTGATGATCTTTAGATTTATCTCTTCTGTGCACCAAGACATTCATGAGTTTCAATTAAAAAATAGAAAAGGAAGAAATGCCATGACACCTCCTGCTGAAGCTGCGTGAGAGATCATGCCAGACAAAGCATAAGCTTCATGGAAGCATGCTTGCAGGAAGGGGTGTTGGTTCAAGGCTTCCTCTATACTTGGCTGCACCTTTATTGCCTCTACCTTTATTCTAACTATATTTTTCTTGGCTGTACATTTGTTTCCTTTATTCTTGTTTTGGCTATTTTTCTATTGATCCACGAACAGAGCATGTGAAGCCACTTACCCTCGTGCCTATCCTTGCTCTTCTCTGCTCTCTCTCTCTACTTCTACTCCTCTTGCAGGCCGCCTCACATCCTCTGTGCATGTACATCTGCCCCTGGGAGACCCTGGCCACTGCTGACACCACATTGAGGCCCCCGACCCTCCCTCCTCCTCCCCTCTGCCCAGTCCCCTCTTCCCCTTGGCTCCACCCCCTACCCTTGCCCAAAAGATCAGCCCTGACTGGCCCCTAAGGCTTCCAGGCCATGGGAATTACAGCCTCACCTCAGCTCTGCACTCCCCGCCAACCCTAGCGCTTGCTCAGGGGATCGAATCTCCCCTCAGCCCCACCTCTAGAGGAGACTCTCCTCCAAGCCTCTCCACTCCACATATCAAGAACGTGCACAGTGACCCAGTTAGAGAGAGAGACAGAGAGAGAGACTGAGAGACTGAGAGACTGAGAGAGATTGTTGGGGAAAACTACCTCTCAAGGACTCAGAACATGGCACACTTTGGGATGACTCAGCACACAGCATACTTCAAAAAACAGCACAAAGCACACTATGTAAAAGACAGCACAATGTGTCCTTTGAAGGACTTAGCATATCGTAGCCTTTGGGATGACTCAGCACACAACACCCTTTGAAGGAGGGAGTCCATAGCACGCCCTGTATAGGACTCAGTGCATGGCATGCTTTGAAAAACTCAGCACATAGCACTCTTTCCCAGGACTCAGCATATAGCACCCTGTGTTAAGATTATTTAAATACTTATACTTCAGCAGAAAAGCAACATGTTTAACAACTGTTACAAATAAAGTAATAAATCAGAATATATTACTATACTAATCATTGAATAGATTTTTAGTGGCAGTCAAATATGTAAGAAATGAGGTAATATGTCATTCGTTTGCACTTAATAAGTGAGAAAGAATTTTCTAGGTCTTTTAAAATATATCATAAGTTTAATGAAGAAACTATTCTGTCATGTCATATGATAATCAGATAAAGATGATATTAGAGCAAAGAACAGATTGTACTAAGTTTTGGGATGTTAAAGAATGTACTTATTTTGGTTTTGGAAAATTGTGATGATTTCAAATTGGGGTATTGTTCTTGCTAGGCTGGCATTATGTCATTGGTTAATTTTAGGATAAGGGTTCCCTTTCCACAAAAACATGCACCTGATCTGTCCTTTTAAGTTTCCCATCATCAATTGCATCAGAGTTGCACACCAACTTGTCTAGCTTCCTGGATCCTGCAGTCCTTCCAATGTTAGTCTCTAGATAGTGCAGGATGGTGGAAATGATCTAATGCACCCAGCTATAGATTGAGAAGGAACTCCCCTAAAATTTGGCCTGGTTTCTGTTCTCAAGCCTCCTAAGTAGTTAAAAGTACAGATTGGAGCCCCTGGTGCCAAACAGTAACAGTATTTTTAAAGCAATTAGACATTTTTATGACACGTTTGTGATTACCTCAGGAAAAGAATAAAAGAGCAATGAAGCATAGAGGACAAACAGAATTTTAGCTAGCTACTCAGAGGGTGAATCAGCTTAGCTAGCTACTCTGGAGGCCGAGATCTGAAAACCACTTTTCAAAGCCAGTACAATCATGAAAAAACATGTGATTATCTCCAAAAAACCAGAAGTGCATCAGTGGCTCAAGTGGTAGACCACTACTTTGGGCACAGATGCTTAGAGCAGGAATGATGCATGCATGAGCACATGAACATGCACGTGTGTGTACAGGCACGTGTGTGCACACACATACAGATGAGTATTTCAATGCAGAGTTCTTTATTTTTTTTTACCTTGCTGTACTTTATTTCCCTGTATTAGTTCACAAATTAACAAAATCAGCTAAGCACCTATTTACATACAACTCATCATGTTTCTCTAAATCTACTCTCTTTTGGGCAGCCTGCTCTTATTTGACCCAAAAGTAAATTATTTAAGAGATCAATTCATCTCCCTCATCTCTGTAATGTTAGATGATTGTTTAAGTTCTTCCTAGCAGTATAATTTTGTGAAATCCTACATCAAGCAGCATATTTCTTTCATGAAATGTGAAGCCTCTGGAAAAAAATAAACTATAGGTTTTACTCCTCCTGGCAAGCATCTGGAAATTTATTATCTTCATATAATCAATGATATGTCTGTGTATGCCAAAAACGACTGTGAAAATAAAAAGACCCTTCTAAGCACAAAGAATTCGTATACCATTAATAGGTATGAAGGTTTTTTTTTTTTATTATTCTGAAAATACCATACAGAAGAGTTTCAATTACATGGGCAAGATAATGAGTACATTTCTTATCAAGCATCGTTGCCTCCTCTTTTGTTTCCACTTCCTATCACTTTCCATCTCATCCCTCCTGCCCCTCCCCCCATTATGCCCCTCCTTGCGAAAATTTTAAAGTTCATTTTTCGACAAAACATCTTGTACATCTCATTGTTACAATGGGTCCAACTCTATCCTTTTTTAAAAGATTTGTTTTTTCCTTTCCCTTCCACAAACTATACCAACATAAAATACAGTGAAAACAGGAGCTATATTGTGGGGAAGGGACATACAAAGCAACAAAAATTCATCTTATAAATATGTTAGAAACAATCGCATGAAAGAAAAAATATTTGAATGCTTATCTTGGGGTACATTTCACCTAACATCAACGAATCTGACCTTTTCTGCTTGTCTCAGACATATCCTATTTATTACCAATAAGGGAAACCATGGGGCCTATGTGTACTTGGACCTGGCGTAGTTCACTTAATATAATTTTTTCCAAGACTTTCATTTTCCTAACAATGGGGCAATGTCATTATTTCTGATGGAGGCAAAAATTCCATTGTGTATATATACCACAATTTATTGATCCATTCATCTACTGAGGGGCATGTGGGTTGGTTCCAAGCTCAGATATGGTAAATAATGTTGCCATAAACATAGTTGTGCTGGGAGCTTTAGTGTGGTCTTCTTTGTGATCATTTGCGTAAATGCCCAAAAGTGTGATTCCTGGGTCATAGGGGAGCTCCATATGAAGTCTTTTGAGGAACCTCCATGCCCCTTTCCAAAGTGGTTGAACAAGTTTACACTACCACCAACAATGCAGTAGGGTTCCCCTATCCACATCTCCTCCTGCATCTGTTGTTAATAGAGTTCTTGATTATAGCCATTCTAACTGGGGTGAGGTGGTATCTCAATGTTGTTTTGATTTGCATTTTTTATAGCTAGGGAGGTTTAGCATTTCTTCATGTGTCTATTAGCCATCTTTCCTTCCTCTTCAGAGTAGTTTCTCTTTAAGCCTTTAGCCCACTTATTTATTGGGCTGTTGATTCTTTTAGGATTTGTTTTTGGGGGATTTAATTTTTTGGAGTTCCAGATATATTTTAGATATGAGACCCTTGTCCATTGTATGGCTAGTGAAGATCTTCTCCCAATTTGTGGACTTTCTATGGATCTTGCTAGCTATGTCCTTTGCCATATAGAAGCTCTGCAATTTCATGCAGTTCCATTTGTCAACCTTTCTATGATTTGTTGTGTTTCTGGGTCTCTATTAAGCAATTTTCAGCCTGTACCAAGGAGATCTAGGGTTTCTCCTATTCCATCCTGTAATGTTTTCAGAGTGTCTTCATATTGTGAGGTCTTTGATCCATTGGGAGTTGATTCTGCTACAGGGTGATATATAAGGATCTAGATTTATTTTTCTACAAGTAGTTAACCAATTTTGAGAGCACCATTTACTGAAGAGGCTGTCTTTCTTCCATTCTATTTTTTTCAGCTCCCTTATCAAAGATTAGATGGCTGTAGGTCTTTAGGTTCATTTCAATTCTATTCCATTTGTCCTGAGGTCTGTTCTTGTGCCAGTACCAAGCTGTTTTACTTACTATGGCTTTGTAGAAGAGTTTGAAATTTTGTACTGATTTTCCTCCAACACTGTTCATTCTGTTAACGATCGTTTTTCCTATTCAGGGTCTTTTATTGTTCCATATGAATTTTTGGATTGCCTTTCCTATGTCCTTGAAGAATGAGGTTGGAATATTGACAGGTATCACATTCAATTTGAAGATAGCATTGGGAAGTATTGCCATTATCACGATTTGATCTTTCCAATCTAGGAACATGGGAGTTTTTCCACTTTCTAAGTTTGTTTTGATTTCCTTTTACAGGTATTTAAAGTTTTCATCATAGAGGTCCTTCACTCCTTTGATTAAGTTAATTCGTAGGTATTTTATTTTTTGTGGGGCTATTACGAATGGAGTTGCTTTCCTAATTTCAGCCACAATTTTCTCATTGTAGGCATACAGAAAAGCCATTGGTTTTTGAAGGTTAATTTCATACCCTTCTAGTTTGCCCAAGTTTTGAGTAACCTTGAGTAACTTGGGAGTGGGGTCTTTAAATACAAGATCATGTCATCTGCAAATAGGGAAAGTTATACTTCTTCTTTCCCTATTGGGTTCCTCTTTATGTTTGAATTGAAGAGCAGTAGAGAGTGGGCCTCCTTGTCTCGTTCCAGAGTTTAGAGGGAATAGCTTTAGATTTTCAACATTGAGTATAATGCTTTCTGTAGTTTTCTCATGCACAACCTTTATTGTATTGAGGAATGTTCCATATATTCCTAATTTTTCCAGGACCTTCACCATAAAAGGGTGTTGGATCTTGTCAAAGGCTTTTTCTGCAATTATTGAGATAACCATGTGGTTCTTATCCCTGCTCTTGTTGATGTGATGAATTATGTTAATTGATTTGTGTATATTGAAGCAGCTTTGCATCCCTGAAATGAATCCTGTTTGCTCATGGTGTATGATTTTTTGGATGAATTGTTGAAGTTGATTAGCCAAAATTTTGGTGAGAGGCTTTGCATCAATGCTCATCAAAGAAATGGGTCTATAGTTCTCTTTCTTTGATGAGGGTTTGTGGATGAGGGTTATGATGGCTTCATAGAAAGAGTTCGGTAGGGAACTTTCTCTTTGAATTTCATTGATGATTTGGAGGAGTATTGGTGTGAGTTCTGCTCTGAAGGCCTTTTAGAATTCTGCTGTATAACCATCTATTCCTGGGTTTTTCTTAGATGGGAGTTCTCTTATTGCTCTTTCTATTTCAATGCTTGATATGTACCTGTTAAGATGGTTTAACTCATCTTAGTTTCAGCATGTCAATATTTGCCAGGAAAATGTCCATTTCTGCCAAGTTCTGAAACATATTAGCATAAAGTTTTGAGCAGTATTCCTTTATAATGTTCTGAATCTTGGTTGTTTTTGTAGTGATGTTTCCATTCTCATCTCTGACTTTATTAATTTGGGTGTGTTCTCTTCTTTTTCTTTTTTAAGGGTCTGTCAATTTTGTTAATTATTTTGAAGAACCTTCTCATTTTGTTGATTCTTCATATGGTTTTTTTTGGATTCTAATTCATTTAATTGTGATTGAATTTTAATTCTTTCTTTCCATCAACTTGATTGGGGTTTATCTTGATTCACTTTTTCAAGGAGTGTCAGATCTCATTAAATTGTTGGTTCCAGGTCTCTCCAATTTGTTAATATAGGAACTCAGAGCTATATACTTGCCTCTGAATCGTGCCTTTTCTGTGTCCCAGAGGAGCAGAAAATCTCTGTGCTAGTTTTTGTTGAATAATATGAACATTTGAACTTCGATTCTAAGCTCTTCCATGACCCATTGGTGTTTGAACAGTGTGTTTTTGAGCCTCCATCTTATACTGGACTTTCTTTGGTGGCTTTTTGTGTTGAGTTCTAATTTTATTCCCTTTTGGTCTGATAGAATGCAAGATATGAATTCAATGTTTCTGAATTTTGACAAGTTTGATTTGGAAAATGTTCCATGTGCTGCTGAGCAAAAAGTGTATTCTTATGCTGCTGGATGAATATTTGCTAGATGTCTGCTAAATCAGTTGATGTATGCACTTGTTTAGATCTGCAGTTTCTCTGTTGAGTTTTTGCCGAGTTGATCTATTTAGTGGGAATAGTGGTTTGTTAAAGTCCCCAACAATTAATGTCGTTGGACCTATGTGAGATTTAAAGTAGTATTTCTTGTATAAATTTGGGTGCACTATTGTTTGGCAAATATTTAGAATTTTAATATCCTCCTGAAAGAGATATCCCTTAATTAGTATGTAGTAACCTTCTTTATCTCTTCTCAATAATGTTAATTTGAAGCCTATTTTATCTGATATTAGGATTGCAACTCCTGCCTGTTTTGGGGGGCCGTTTGCTTGGTAGATTTTGTTCCAGCCTTTCACTTTCAAAATGTGTTTGATTTTTATGGGCAAGTTGTGATTCCTGAAGGTAGAAGATAGAAGAATCTTGCATTTTAAACCAACTAGACAGTCCATGTCACTTAATTGGAGAGTTACATCCCCTAAAATTGAGAGAGAGGACTGAGAGGTATTTGGGTGCTCCTGCCATTTTATCCACCTTCTTGGGTGCTGCGCCTACTGGATTCTTTCTCTGGTTCTTGGATTCTGTTTGTATGTGGTTTCTTGGCCTTTATTGTGGTCTTGTTGGTTTTCTATATTTAGGACATCATTTAGTATCTTTTGTAGAGCTGATTTGGTGGAGATATATTGTTTGTTTTTCTTTGCTATGGAAGATTTTTATTAGACCTTCAATTATGTTTGAGAGTTTAGCTGGGTACACTATTCTTGGTTGATAGTTGTTTGTCTTTAGAGCATGGCATACACCATTCCAGGCTCTTCTTGCTTTAATTGTCTCTTTTGAGAAATCTGAGGTGATTCTAATTGGTTTTCCTTTATAGATGACTGATCTTTTCTCCTTGACAGCTTTAAGGATCATTTCCTTGGTCTGATTGATCCTGTGTGGCTTATAATTAATTGGACGATGGGAAGTCCTGTTCTTGTCTGGTCTATTTAGAGTTTTAAAAGCTTCTTGTATCTGAATATGCCTATCTTTTTGCGTGTTGGGAAGTTCTCTGCTGGGATCCTGTTGAACAAATTTTCTAGACCATTACCTTATGTCTCTATATGCTCCTCTACACCCATTTCCCTCAGATAAGGCCTTCTGATGGTGTCTTCCAAGTGTTGAATAGATCTATCATATTTCTTGAATTTGTCTTGGATAGTTGTATGTTCTTTCTCTATAATACCTAGGCTGTCTTCAATGCCGGAGATTCAATCTTCTGCATAGTCTAACCTAATGTCAAGACTTTCTACTTTATTTTTAATTTCTTTTCCTTTTAATTGGTTGGCTGTTATGGCTTCAAATTCTTTGTTGGAGCTTTGTTTTAGATCTTGTATGAAATTCTTTACTACCTTAATTTGGTGTTCAGTGTTTACTCTCAAATCACTTAGTTGATTGGTTATGGTTTCCTTGGACTCTCATTCCTTCTGTTGGGCTCCATTCAACATTCCCTTTGTGGTCTCCCTGACTCCTTTCAGGTGACTGTTTATGGATTCCATGAATGGCTCTAGTGATCTTTGTCTATGCTCATCCAGCTCTTGCAATTCTTGTATTACTCTTTGATTAGATTTCTCATGTTCATGTAACTTCTCTAGTTCTCTTTGACTGATCTCAGCCTGCTCAGACAATTCCTTTATTTCTCTTTGAGTATTCTCAACCTGCTCACGCAATTCCAGTATCAATCTTTGAGTAGCTTTCTCAAGCCCATGAGCTTCCTGTTTTGATCTTTGGTTTGCCTCCACTCTCTCCCTAACACGTTCACAATGAGTCCTTTGCAGGGTTTCAATCTTTTCATTCACCATGTTTACCAGTAGTGTTTGTAGAGCTTTTGGGGAACTCTCGTCTGGATTATTAATTATCTGTTCTGTAACCTGATTATCTTGAGTGGGAATTGAGATACCCGGACTTGCCATTTTCCTTGTGATTTTCTTGCTTGTTCTGCCCATTTGGGATGAAAGTAATACCAGTTTTGTGCTAGAACACCATTTTAAGGCAAGCATCAACCAAAGTCCTGTAATTGCATAGTCAAATGTTTGAAGATACAATCTAGTTCAACAGATACAGTCCATTCAACATTAAATAACTATGTTTTAATGGGCTAAGAATACCAAAGAATAATTTGACAAACCAGAAATTATTATGTTTAGGGAGAAAGGTGGGGAAAACAGCATTAGAGGGATGTGGAAAGGTAAAAGGAGAGTGAAATTAACCAACTCCTAATCTCACAGAGGGAAATGGATTGGAAAGAATGATAGAAAAGAGAGAAGAAAAAATTTTTAAAAAGAGACAAGAAAAAATGGAAAGACAAATATTTAAATTTAAAAAGTGAAACTCTTAAAAGTAATGAAAATTTAAAGAAGTAAAATTGAGAGATGAACAAGGATGAGAGGAGGGGAGGGATAGAAAGGAGACCTGAAAAACTAAAAAATAAAAATACTTCAAATTTATAGTTATAAATAAATAATACTGCTATTTAGGAATGAAATCCTAAGAGGTTTTGAATTGAGTAATACGTTTTTGGATTAAGAATGTACACAATTGTGGATAAGGTTTTATAATCAATGACAGGTATATAGGAGGTGAACAGAACAACAAATAATTCATGCAAAAAGAACAATAGATGAAAAAGTAAAACGAATGAGAAAGAAAGAACAAAAAAGACCAACAGGTCAGTAAACATTTTTTTTTTAAAAAGCACACACACACACACACACACACATACACCTAAAATAAAAGTTATAAGAGGAAGAAAAAAAGATTAATGAAAACAATTTTTATCATTAAAAAGTAAAAATTTAAAAAGATACAAAAAAGACTTCTTTGATTTTGTTTTTGGGGGGTTGATGGGAAGATCCTGTATCTCCCTTGTGTCAGTAACCAGTCTCTTGGTGGAGTCTCTGGTTTGCTTGTGGTGTTTGGTTTTCTGGGGCTTGATTGGTTTCTTAAGTCAGTTTGTTTGGGAAGGCAGAAAAAATTCTGTTGGTTTACCCAGAAGTTTGTGATTGCTTCCCAGGCTAGTTCAGTGGGAGGGAGATCTGCTTTGAGTATCACAAAAGAGGGAGGTGGCTGTTTCATCTAGTTTGGAGTTTCTGTAATAAGGCTGGGTTCTGGGTAAAGTTGAAGCCTTTCAGCAAACAGTAGCTTTTCCCTGAGGGGCTAGCTTCTGAGACATTCACAAAGCCCAGCCTGGAGCCATTCTCAGGGTTTATGTTTACTGAGTTTCAATTGATTGTCAGGGCTGTTGTAGGGAGGGGCAGCCTCTGGCTCTGTTTACCCAGTGAAGAAAGCCACTCCTTTGTGGGATTAGCTTTCTCTGCCTTGTTGTTGTGACTTTCCCATGGGTGGAGTTGAGAATGGCAGGTCAGGGTAGGTACTTGTGACTAGCTAAATGACTCTTTTGTTTTCATCAAAGAACTGAGTTGGATCTAGCTACTTAGCCAGGCTTTTGTCTACATCAAAGTGGATATCTCCGGTGTTGGGGGGAGGGGTGTCCTTCCCTCCTCTGCTCCCTTTGAGAAGGAGTGAGGATGTTAGTTTTGTACTCACGCTGGAGTGTGGGTTCCTGGGTAGCGTCTGGTCTGCTATCTGCAGGATGAAGATATCTGCTACTTGTCAGTTCTTGGTCGTGTTGAGTAAAATCTGCTCACTTGCTGCATCTGGCACATTTGTCCCAGACTCTCTGGGTTGTAGTTATGGCGGCTATGGATGGCACCACAGCCGCCACAGCAACCTCAGCCATGGTTGCTGGAAAATGCTCAGATCTGTCTCCTTAGCTGGATTTTTCCTCTCTGCCCAAACTCTCTGTAATGTGATGGCACACTTGGTGTGCCTAGGACTGTTCATTGGAACACTAGAACTGCTTTCTATGCAAGAGCTTGTTTAGCCACCAGATTCTCCTCCGCCATTTTCTCGAAATTCCTGAAGGTGTTTAAATATTACTGGAATTGTTTTGGAATAAATAATGTTCACCTTGACTATCTTGAGAAAGAAGAATTGGTTTCTCAGCACTATAGGTAAGAACTTGAGTGAAAGAAACAAAAGGAAAAATGAGGAACAACTCAACACATACATTCAAAAGAAACAAAACAACCCAAGAAAACACCAATTAACTCAGTACTCAAGAACCTGCAGGAAATGCAAAGATTTTTTTTAAAAATAGCTATGATAAGCTTATGAAAATCCTGACTACGAGGGAGTCTACTATTGTGAGGATAGTGGTTAAAGTTCAGACTGGACACAAAGATCTGTACACAATGCCAGGCACTTGTTATTCTAAATTCCAGGAAGAATAACATAAAATAGACTGAGCCCACGATCTTACACAAGTAGGAAGCAAGATTCTATCTGAAAGTTAATCAGGATAATTTAGGGCTGGGGGCATGCCAAAGTGGTAAGAACAACCATTTAGGAGACACAAGACACTCAATTCAAATTCCAGTCTTATGTGTATTAAAGAAAAAAAGCTATGACTTTAAATAATGGGAATAATTGCAAGATTTGAATATTTGAGTGGAGAAAAATCCATGAGAAAGTTAGAGTTTACCCATGTTGTAATACTTTCTACTTAAGTGATAATATTATGTGGTACTCCAGACATAACAGAGTTACCTTGCAAATGAGGATGGATGTGCATTTGTGTGAAGGAAATACTCTATTTACATAAGTGTAAATTAAATACTTTTTGGGGGTAGATTTTGGTTCTTGTACTAAGAGCCTGGGTGATATCTCTGAGTCTTTTCACTCAAGGCTATCACTCTACTACTATGAGCCACAGTTCCAATTCTGATTTTCTGTTGGTTGTTTGGAGATAAGAGGCTCATGGACTTTCCTGACCAGGATGGCTTCAAAACCATAATCATCAGCTCTCAGCCTCCTGAGTAACCAGGATTCCAGGCCTGAGTCGTCCATGTTTTTAATAATTTAGTAAATTGTACAGTTACATAAGTTATAATTTATCATTATAACCTTTATAATATATGTGTTTGTATTTATATCAATGCATACATATAGAAATATTTTAACATATTTTTGTATCTACAGTAGATTTATGAAATCATCCTTCATTATAAAATAACATGGAAACAAGTTTAATGAGGAGCAAAACAAAGGGAATTGTCACATGTTTCTTGTTGTTGAATGAAATATGAATTGTGAGAATCAGTTTGAGAAAACACTTTAACAAAATGGATAATGGCTATTAATTCCAATCCCTTTATTTGCCCATATTGTGCATCCTCACACATGAATGTCAAAGTCAAACCACACTTTTTTGCCTTTGTATTTAAATCACATGTTATAATTTAGGGGATAGGTGAAATAATCAAATAAAGATTAAAATAATACTAAGTGAGGCTATGAGTTAGAGCTGAAAATTATTTTAAATATGATAATAGCTAATTTAATCCCATATCCCTTACTTTTGCTCTATTGTCATATACCTCATTCCCACATTAGGAAAGTACGTAGAAGGTTCTCACTAAATTATGTGTAAAATTATGAAAAATGTATTAAAAGAATATGGGCACATCGGGGCTGCGAAAGTAGCTCAGTGGTAGAGCTCTTGCCTTGCATGCCTGAGGCCATGGGTTTGATTTCTCAGCACCACATAAGCAAAAAGAAGAAAGCCAGAAGTGAAGCTGTGGTAGATTGCTAGCCTTGAGCAAAAAAGCTGAGGGACAGCTGAGGGCCCAGAATTCAGGCCCCTTGACCGGAAAGAAAACAATAACAACAACAAAAGAATATGGGCACAGTCTGGTTTTAGCTGATTGGTACCTGTAGGGGGTAGTGTGTTTTTGAGGACCTGAAAAACGTTGTGATGTAGATGAAGGAATGGATGTGCTAATTCTGGAAAATTGGCTAGAGGATTGCTCCCAGAAAAACAGTGATGAATTTTCCCAAAAGGTTAGAGTAAAATCACTCTCACAATCATGTTCACTACTGCACTATTCACCGTAGAGAATTTATGGAAACAGCCCAGACGCACTTTAGCAGAGGGATGGTTGGAGAAAGTGTTGCACATATACACAATTGGATTGCACCCATCCATTATAAAGACTGTTACAGCATTTGCAAAGTAATGGATAGAACTAAATTATGTTAAATAAATGAAGTCACAGCCAGACACAAAAAGAACGTGTATTTAGAAGCCAGAATTTTATGCAAGTTAAAAAACAGTATTAATCAAAGCATGCTATTTGTAGAGGAGTATTTAACAGGTGTAATTTCTTATAAAATTGAACTTTTAATCCAACAAAATGAATACCTGGAGGCTACCACTTGGAAAATGTGAGGGAAAATCAAAGGGAAGAAATAAAGAGACTTATGGAAGTAGAGAGTGAAGCCATAATATTCAATGCAGATAGTATGAAACTAATAAAAACGAAAGTGGGTTGAGGTTTGGAAGGATGTGAGAAAGTTATGTAAAGATCCATTGTACTTATAAACTGATTCGTTGAATGGAAAACATTTTGTACACCTATTTAATAAAAATATAATTAAAAACAATGGAGACATCTGATCTTAAACCATGAGTCAATATGATACTTGCCTTCTCAGAAATTTTCTTTGCAGGTATTTTCCTCATAATGACAGAAAAGTGAACAACGCAATGTATATCAATACATCACTTTGCATATCCTAAATAGACAATATAAAAATCACAGTAAAACTATTAGAATATATCACATGATAAAATAAAAGGTAGAAAGTATCAAACTCTGATTGTTTTTCCAAGTACTTTACCTTTGGTATCTAATTTAATCCTCACAATAATCCCATAAAGTGAAACTATTTCTATTTTTAATTCTAAGATGATGATATTTAAGTCTTCAGAGTTGGAATTACTAGTACAACATTCTACACACGGTAAGTGTTAGCCTGCGTTCCATTCCCACTATATGAACTAACCTCATTCTATTTTATAACTAAATACTAGCACTCAGTCTACTAATTCTAGGAAAATTCCCAAAATTATTGTGCACACTCTAATAATATTTCCTTTATCTTTGTTAGAAAATAGGTAACTTAGACAGACACCGGTGGCTCACGCCTATAATGCTAGCTACTCAGGAGGCTGAGATCTGAGGATTGTGGTTCAAAGCCAGCTTGGGCAGGACAGACTGTGAGACTCTTATCTCTAATAAACCACTAGTAAACTGGAAGTGGCACTGTGGTCCAAGTGGTAGAGCGCTCGCCTTGAGTGGAAGAGTGCAGGAACAGCACCCAAGCCGAGTTCAAGCCCCATGACCAACAACAACAAAAAAAGACAATATGTAACTGTAAGAAGAAAACTCCATTTATACCTCCCTATTGAAAACTCAATTTATACCTCCCTAGTGAAAGGAACTGCTAAACTATAACATTCTTGATTTCTAGCTCAAAATAGTAGAAATCATATTTTATGCCTTCACTCAACACTGCACTGCCTGGGGACCCCATCTCTGGTTAACACAGTCTTACTGAAAGAATGACCTGCCCAATTCCTGATGGAAACAGACTGCAGGCCTTTTGTAGCAATCGTTTCCACATTGTAGCTCACCTAAATTTTTTACCATTTGAAGTATTTTGATTGCTTTTTTTTTGTGGGGGGGTCCGGTCGTGGGGCCTGAACTCTAGACCTGGACACTGTCCCTCAGCTCTTCAGCTCAAAGCTAGTGCTCTACCACTTGAGCCATAGCGCCACTTCCGGCTTTTTTCTTTTTGCTTATGTGGTGCTGAGGAATTGAACCCAGGGCCTCATGCATGCAAGGCAAACACTCTACCACTGAGCCACCTTCCCAGCCCTTTTGATGGCTTTTTATACCCACCATTTTGAGAGAAATGTACTACTTTAAAATGTTATTAAAGAAAGAATGATATAAAATCACATTTGACCCCAGATAAATATTTTACCTTTCATATACCCAAAAATGCAGTCTTACCTATCATTAATGTTAGGAACGAGAGGTTAAAAATCATTGACACCAAGACCTAATTATGAATTAAAGACTCTCCAACTTGTGAATACAATTGGTTTAAAAAGACATCAATACTACTGCATTTTTAAGTCCCTATGATAATGATGATTCGCTATGATAATCATAATGATAAACTATTAACACTTAAAAATAACTCATTTTCTTGGGAGTAGGACGAAAAGCACAAGGTTAATCCTAATTATTTTAAAAGACCTTTATTTAAAAGTTCACTCATAACTATAAAGATTCTAAAACTAACTGAAATAGAGAGGAAATAATTTAACTGCATCATCTACATTCAATGGACTATTAATAGAAAACAAAATTATACTAATAATTAGCTTACCCAATTCACTTAATTCTTTCATTCTATTCCATTTACTTTCGTAAAAACTGGGTTTTCATAAAATGAAGCATAAAAAAGCGTATATACCCACATACTTTTTCAGATCTTAACAATATTTCAGAAATTTTAGCTCTACAGTCAATGAACTGAAATAATACTAAAATATTCAAAGGATTTTCAGAAATTGCAAGACTTTCTCTGTGATGTTATGTATATTGGAACAGATATTCAAAAAGCCTTATTTGTTAAAGTTGCCGTAGTTTCTCCCACAAAAGAGCCATTAGTAAAGATACCTGTGCATGTACAAAACACCTTCAAATGCATCCACAATATGGAAATAACACTTGCTTTTTGTTTGTTCGTTTTTGAAAGGAATATCTAACAAGCATATCCACAATACTTATTTTCAATGAATAAGATGGGATATTCAAACATAATATGGGTTGGATTATCTCTTAGTGAGAATAGATATAATATTGCAAAGAAAGTGATTTTCAACAGAAATCCGGAAAGAGTTTATCCAACTTGTGTTTCACAGGAATAATCAGAGAGTAATACCTGTTTGGTCAAGTCGGTCCAAATCACTCTATGAGTGTATCTTAAAAGTATAACCAATTTAAGAGGTCAAATACGTATTTTGTACTGACAATCATCTTATAGCAACAACTTACTAACTAATTATGTCTGTATCTTCTTACCTAAAATACAATAAGAGCTGAAAGCGGTCTCTTTTTCTAACTTAATATTGTAAATGCTTTGATTATGATGTTATTATTAGACAAATAATATGTACAAAGGCTGGTTCCACTGAAATGACATGACAGAACACTGATAAATAAAAACATTGCAACACAGTTAGCTTTTTTCAGCCTCACCCTGTCCACATTGGCAAGCAACATTGCAACAGCACACACACACATATACACATACACACATGTTCGCACATGTACACACACATATACACGCATGCTAAATTCAGGGTTTATTGTACAAAAAAGTCCACATAAAATATTAGTGATTAGGACAAATGATAATATGCCTTATTACCAAATAATACATAAACCATTACCACGCATGTTACATTTTACCTGCCTCTCCACATGTCACCACTTAATTTAGTTTTAATTAATTAATTACCTTATTAATTAATTTATTTGTTTGGTGCTACTACTAGGGCTTGAAATCAGGGCCTGGCTTTGTCCCAGAATTTATTTTTTATTTCAGTTTTCTCAAGGCTAGCATTTTACTGCTTGTACCACAGCTCCATTTCTAGGTTTTGCTGGTTACATTCAAATCAGAATCTAATGGACTGTTTTTTCTTGGTCTGCTTTCAAACCACAATGCTCAGATTTCATCTTTCTAATTAACTACTACTAAAGACATAAGCCATCAGTGTGGCTTCTACTTTTTCCTATATAGTTATCTAATGCACATACTTAGATGGTAATTTTAAAATGAGAGTATAGAAGCAAGATGTACAGTGATGATACTGTCCTGTCAGAAATTCAAGTTAGTAATGTAAATTTATTCTTAAAACACAAAAAATACCATGATATAGTGTAAGAGAACTCACTATTGAACATAGGAGCCTTAAGAGCTTTCTAATAGATCCATTATTTATTGGTACCCAACATTAGAAAAATGTATGCGGCATTGGTAAAATAGAAGTCCTTTGCATGACTACATACATTCCTTGTTTTTATAACACACTTGCTTTCATCTAAAAAGTAGGCCTGTCTATTGTCTTCATGTGATTTTGATGATTGAAAGTGCTTAGTGAGAAGGTCAAAATGTATTAGTAGTCCTTCATTATCAATTCTCATTTTCTTCTTGGAGAATATAATAATCAAATCAATAGTTCAGAATCGGCAAGCAATACTTCAGAATCATGCTTCCAGTGCAAGTGGATCACCAGTAAGAAATCCTCAATACCAATTTCCACAAAGTTTTGTCACAGATACAATCTCCCTGCCTTCTCTAGCTGCTTTACTACCCTCTTATTCCTTCATTGTACAAGAAAAGTATGATTCAACTGATTTCAGTCAGATCTGTTACTAGAACTATCAAGGATTTATTTTACTGTCTGTAGTTTGGTAAAATTATGTCTCTTTATGTAGGCTACTAAAAATGTATTTACTAACTTCAAGTAAATACATAAATTCGATTTCCATCTCTTTTAAAAAATAAAATTTTGTTTGCTCTACAAATTGATCAGAGGCATGGATTATGTGGCTAGCTATGTCATTACACATCTTTCTTTCTTTCTCTCTCACTTTCATGGTTCTCATATATAACACGATTGCTCCATAATCATCCTAATTTATTTTGCTTTTATATTTTTGGTTGTATCATTTCACTTTTTGCTCTGCCATTTCCCAAATCATTTATATGGAAGGCATTATTTCCTATTTTCTCATGCCTAGAATAAGCTGCACATGGAGACATCACTGGTCCTCATTTTCAGTGTGTACATTTGAATATGGAGGAATATCTTTCCTCTGCTCTCCATCAATTCCCTACTATCCAGTTAGAATAATTTCGAATAGTAAAATTGGAAAAAGAGAAAATAAATCATGGTGAATAAACAGTTGCAGAAAATTCACCAGATATTTCTGACCAGTTCAACCAATGTGAACTATTAGGGAAATACATGGACACCTCATTCCCACTGGCACTCAAAGTCTCTGGTTAGGCAATTCTTAGGAATATGGGGAACAAGATGCAAAAGTAAGGAATGGTATCAATTGCAAGAAAAAAAAATGGAGAAGGATCCAACCATATTTCTTCAATTGGCTGTCGAAAATATTCAGCTTACTACAGTGCGGAGACTTCTTTTTCAAAAGGCCACTTATGTGAATAGTAGGGATGATGATCAGTATATCCCTCTTCAAGAAACCTACGGTGGACACTTAGACATTGTCAGTCAGTTGGTTTCTCAAGCGGCACATGCAATAACTGTAGATGACTGGACACCCCTGAACAGTGCATACACGTGGAATAATACCAGAGTCGCTTCTTTCTTACTTCATCATGATACAGATACCAATGGCCAAACTAACGGACTTTTTTTTTAAATTTTTTTTGGTCTGGTCGTGGGGCCTGAACTCTGGGCCTGGACGCTGTCCCTCATCTCTTCAGCTCAAGGCTAGCACTCTACCACTTGAGCCACAGCACCACTTACCGCTTTTTTTTCTGCTTATGTGGTGCTGAAAAATCGAACCTTGGGCCTCATGTATGCAAGGCCAGCGCTCTACCACTGAGCCACTTTCCCAGCCCAAATATTTTTGTTTGTTTTATTTTTGTTGTTGTTGTGATTTTTTTTTTGGTGGGTCATGGGGCTTGGGTGCTGTCCCTGTGCTCTTCAGCTAAAGGGGAGTGCTCTACCGCTTGAGCCACAGTAACACTTCCCCAAACTAAAGGACTCTTGACACCCTTATATCTTGCTGTTGAGAATTGAGATAGCAAAGATACGCTGGATCGCCTTCTGTTGAACCATTATATAAATCCAGGCCTGAAGAACAACATAGAAGAAACTCTATTTGACATTGCCAAAAGCATAAGTATGTATCACTACCTCTATGAAGTTGTAAAAGGCTGTACAAATTGTTCACCGAAGTCCTAATGGTCGGATTAAGTTTCTTAAATTTCAAAAATGCAAGTTCATCTTTTGTGTCCCTACAAAATATTTTCACAATCCAAATAAGAGCAATATCTTTCTTTTTGGTCGGTCATGGGGCTTGAACTCTGGGCCTGGAGCTATCCCTGTGATCTTCAGCTCAAGATGAGCCCTCTACCACTTGAGACACAGCTCCACTTCCAGTTTTCTAGTGGTTTATTTGAGATAAGAGTACCACAGACTTTCCTTCCCAGGCTGGCTTTGAACCATGATCCTCAGATCTCAGTCTCCTGTTTAGCTCGGATTATAGGCATGAACCACCAGTGCCCGGCAGCACCAATATTTTACTGTAAAAATTCATGGATTCCGCGGAATTCTTCCAAGTGAATTGCCTGCCTTGGGTGGAAAAATGTATTCAATAGATTTTGTAAACATGTATAATAATTTCTTCAGAGTTTGTGATTTTTTAATAAGAAATAATTTTAATTTACCTGTTGAAATGAGTAGTACAGAAACTAAAATATTTCTGGTGCTTGTCTGAAAAAGTATATTTTAAAATATTCCATATTCTGTTTGCATAATGTTCACAATTTATTTTCTCCTAGATATACATTGAATTCTATATTATTTTATAATATATACGTTCATTAATGTGTCCTTTCCGATTGTATTCCATATAGAAACAGTTTGATTCCTTTTTTTCTAGGTCTTAATATTATTTTTCTTTGGGATAAAATGACAATGTTGTTTAATTTGAAAAGTTTTGTAAAATTTATGCTATGTAAACGCCTTTCTGAGGTGATTTAATACACTGATGTCAAACTAAATTTAATTATATGAATTACGTGTATTGTTACACTTGTAATTTTGTAATCAACTTTTTAATCACTTTTTTTCATTTCTTGCATCTGAAGAATGAAAAATATGGAATACTTCTCAAATTTTCATATTATCCTTGTGCAAGTGCCATGTTAATCTCTGTATTGTAGTTTGAGTATACGTGCTGCTGAAGCATGTAGTATCCTCTAAATTTAATAGTTAATGCTGCAATCTTTATACAGGCTTATATCTATGGGTGCCTACTTGTAACAAGGAAACCTTATTGTTCCTAACAATGCTATCGATCTTATTTCCCTAAAATTCTGTGAATATTGGAAAAAATTATATTGATCAGCCGATTGCTCACATTTGCAAACTTTTTTTGCCAAAGAATATCTTAAGTCTTTTTATTTGGAATTTGATCATACTCTCTATTATTTATAATTAGGTCCAAAGGTGATGGCTTTTTCAAGTATTTATTTATCCAGCTTTGTGGACCTAATGGATTCAAACTAAGCGTTGCTTAAGAGCTACTTCTAAACTTCTTCAGCTGACATTTTCCCAAATGAGGTGTTACTGGAACAAATGTCTACCTGAGCCTTTACCCTTCTTCCATGTGGGAACAGAACAACCAGAATACCTTACCCTGACAGCAAAGATTTTCTTACTAGAACAAAACTAATCTTGGTTACAAGGGATCATAGAGAGATGAACAGTTCAAAGAGAACTGTTCAGACGAGAAGGTATTTTATCAAAATATAATTGTTTATTATACCTTCCATTTAAAAGTAGCTAAAGCCAAGAAGTGAAAAAATTGTTCGTATGCATGATTTCTTAATGTCCTGGCCTGTCTGTAAGTTCCTGGCAGGAACTTACACTACTGCCTTTTTATCACCAAATATTTTCATAGTTGCAGGAGAAGTGCATATGTTTCTCCTCATTATTAGGCATTAAATTGATAATGTTTTAATCACAGTGTTTCCTCTTGCCTCCATGCTGTAAATCTACAAATGATAAAGCTTTAGATCTAACTCTATCAAACACTGAAGTAGAGATAATGGAATCATACTTTAAAACAGAGTTGCCTTTGAGATGAATGGATCAAGAAAATGTGGTATATATACACAATGGAATTCTATGCCTCCATCAGAAAGAATGACATTTCCCCATTTGTTAGGAAATGGAAAGGTTTGGAAAAAATTATATTAAGTGAAGTAAGCCAGGCCCAAAGAAGCATAGGTCCCATGGTTTCCCTTATTTGCAATATCTAGTATAGGTATGAGTCAAGCGGAAAAGGCCAGATAATGTGATGTTAGGAAAATTAACCCTTAAATATGTATTTTAATGTTTTCGTTTCTTTCATGCATGTGTTTCTAATGCATTTATAAGATTATTTCTTTGTTGCTTTGTATGTCCCTCCCCCACAGTGTAACCCCCGCTTTCACTATATTTGATGTCAGTATAACATGTGGAGGAGATGGGGACAAACAAGTCGTTTAAGGATTCAGGTGGACCAGTTGCAACAATGAGAAGTACAAAATGTCATGTCAAAATCAGCTTTACAATTTCGGTGTGGGGGGGAGGGGGGTATAATTGGGTGGGGGGAGGGGGGTAAAATTGGGTGGGGGGAGGGGGGAGGCGGGGAAGGGAATTGAAGGGTAAACAAAGGAGGAGGCTGCAATGCTTGGTAAGAAATGTATGCATTATCCTGCCCATGTAATTGTAGCCCCTCTGTACAGTATGTTCTCAAATAAAATAAAATACAATTAAAAAAAAAAAACAGAGTTGCCTTTGATACAGTAACTACAACAGAACAATACAAAACGTGTGTCTTTTAATCATATTATATATAGTTATATGTGCTGATTTTATATTTCACACAATGAAACTTACTAGAATTAGTTGATAATTTGACAAATAAATTGATATTTATTTACTCCAATAAACAGAATTGGAATATAAATATTTAGGTTTCAAATATGTATTAGACTAGAAAACGTATCAATGCAATCTTTTTAGTATAAACTTGTGATACATTATAACTCTTCTTGGTCTTCTGAATCCACATGATAAAAAAAACAATATTTTCCTCTAATCTGTAATGGATTTTACTCTGCTGCTCTGTTTATTGTTTTAACTTGCTTGTCCCATACTGCTTTTGTCCATATTTCTGAAACATTCTTACTGATTATGCCCAAATTTTGCTAAGATGTCTAAAAAATATTATTCTTCTGCAGTACCCATGGGTCCTAGGATCTCAAGGCCCATTTACCTGCATCATCAGATAACAGGGGCAAGACTTTTCACCAAGGCCCATGCAATATATCAACACAAAGTAATTGAAGACCCATCTCAATTTCGCATTTCCTATATTTCAGGGCCCCAATTCCTTGAGATGCAGGAATTAGCAATAAGCAATTGTGAAATGCAAGGCAACTTAAAATGAAGGATGAGATCACAAAATTTGAGAGAAAGTACTGTAATTCAAACATTCAACTTACAGATGACCAGCCCATATGAATGAACAAGTTCACAAATTGTCATAAGATTATTTTTAATACCCCTCACCTATGATTAACGAAAGATTTTATTCCAACATAAGTGGGCCAAAAAATAGTTCCTAGAAGGATAGATCTATAATTGGTCTACCAAAGCCCGAAAACTTGACTTAGAGGTCAAATGTAATTCAGAAAAACATTTGAAGCACTAAGGAGTGCTTCAAAACACTGGGAATTCAGTACAACATGGTTCTGTGGTATAAAAATGTCACTCTCAAACCAATGATAATCTACATTTAAATAAACTTTTAAAAATCACTTTCGCCCTTACTTCATTGTTGGTGGGAATGTAAACTTTTTTAACCACTTTGGAAAGCAGTATGGAGGTTCCTCAAAAGACTTCACATAGATCTCCCCTATGACCCAGCAATCCCACTTTTGGGCATTTACCCAAATGTTTACAAACAAGACCACACTAAAGCTACCAGCACAACTATGTTTATTGCAGCATTATTTCCATAGCTAAGATATGGAACCGACCTAGATGTCCCTCAGTAGATGAATGGATCAAGAAAATGTGGTATATATACACAATGGAATTCTATGCCTCCATCAGAAAGAATGACATTGCCCCATTTGTTAGGAAATGGAAAAACTTGGAAAAAATTATATTAAGTGAAGGAAGCCAGGCCCAAAGAAACATAGGTCTCATTGTTTCCCTTATTTGCAATGTCTAGTATATGTATGAGTCAAGCGGAAAAGGTCAGATAATGTGAGGTCAGGAAAATGAACCATTAGATATGTATTTTAATGTTTTTTTTTCTTTCATGCATGTGTTTCTAACGCATTTATAAGATTATCTCTTTGTTGCTTTGTATGTCCCTCCCCCACAGTATAACCCCTGCTTTCACTATATTTGGTGTCAGTATAACTTGTGGAGGAGATGGGGAAAAACCAGTGTTTAAGGATACAGGTGGACCTCTTGCAACAATGAGAAGTACAAGTTGTCATGTCCACAACGAGGTTTACAACATCCGTGCGGGGAGGGGGTGAGGGGGGGAAGGAGAAGGATTGGGATTGGGGGGGGAGGGTGGAGGCTGGGAAGGGATGTGAAGGGTAAACCAAAGGAGGAGGCTGCAATGCTTGGTAAGAAATATACGCATTATCCTGCCCATGTAATTGTAACCCCTCTGTACAGTATGTTCACAAATAAAATAAAATTAAATTTAAAAAAATCACTTTCGCCAAAATAACATTTGACAAGTTAATGATACTTAGTGACATTACAAGTTTTTCAAGTGTAGGGAGCAAGTTACAATAGAGTTGAATTATTTACACAGCACTAATGCTAAACATGTTCAACCATTCAATAAAGTGTAGAAATAGTACCACCCACAATTTGTGTTTTTCAGTATGGGCCTTTCAGAAATGTGTTTAATATGTCAGCCTCCTAAATTTCAAACCCAAACCTTAGCTAATAAATTTCATCATTTAATAAGGTACATTTTAAACAATCACAAATAGTTGCCTCATCATATGTTATTTTATGTTTTCCCTCTGTCTAACATAGTAAGAAATATGACTTTAAGTCTTGAATATGGGTACTAATCAGAGATATGACAAACATAATATCTGTCTTCTATTTCTATCATATTCCTATCTAGGAATAAATTATAATGTTCTTCTTTTTCCAAAACTTATAGGTAGTAGAAAATATTATTCCATGTAAAATAAAAGAATCACACGGTTTTTCAAAGCCATTTATAAAAATGCATAGTTAGAAATACATTCTAAGCCATTTTTTAACTTTCTTTTTGACTAAAGATTAATCTTTCAAACGGTTGAGAAAAAATCATGTTTAGGTGCTTCCAGTCTCCAGTCTTGCAAATTGTTGCTGCAGATGAATGAATTATGGAGATATAAGCTGACATCATTTCAAGAATATGCAGGATTGAAACTCCATGGAATGTATATAAACCTTTCAAAGTATTAATAGACAGTTTAACAGAATGACTATCAGAAGTTGGAACCAAAGAGGAATTATAGTAAAGACATAGAATGAATGAAAAATGAACAAGGAGCAAATACAGCTAGAATCCTGAATGTACACATATGATGAAGGAAGTGGTAAATTGGAAATAAATCTTGGAGAAAGGGTTGGTTGACAATGATAGAAGGAGTGACTCTGATCTAGGAGCATTGGACAATTAGATGGATATATTTAATTGTAACACAATTGCACAAACTTTTAAAATTCAGTTAAAAACACATCTAGAAACAAAAACACACAAAAATCACAACCAAACAGCAATCTCTAGAGAGTATGAATATGACCACTCAAAATTTTAATCAGTTAATGAAGGGCAGTCTTGGGAAAAGCAAACAAAGCTGTTCAAAGAGGGAAGTTTGGGATAGGGGAGAATTTTCAACAGAATTAAATAGATTGTCTAAGGTTATAAATCACCTGCTGCATACAGTATCTTACTTCTAAGAGATTTCTGTCTGAACTGGATAATCCAGTCCTGAGAAACACTTGGTAGCTTGTGAGGTAGAATGGAAGAAACAAGATCAAGAACGCATTACTCCACTGGAGAGAAAACGATCCTCTATATTTTCTCTAATCTCTCTTCCCTACTCTTTCTTCATACTTTTAAGTCAATTGATTTTGAATTATATTTTTCCTTCTTTCTTCTGGCAAAGTGATTGGTCAAAGTAATTTCATTAAATATTATTTGCCATTTTCTTCTTTCATGCTGTTTAATTGGCCAAGCGAGTCCATAAAACTTCCCTCTTGTATTTGGTTGCCATGAAACAATATCTATGTTAATAAGGAGAAATCTAATGTAAAACTTTGTCTCAGAAAACAGTCCAAGATGCTGTGATCACAAATATTTGGCTATATTTTTTTTTCTTTTACCTTGAAAGACTTCTTGTGTCTAAAGTGCCCACAAAAATAAGTACTCCATCACTTGTTGGTTCAATCAGAATTGTCTAACATCAAAGATATATTTTTGCTAAGAAGATGCTTAGAGGAAACCAAAAAATACTGCACTTTTTAATCTTCTCTCTTAAGATTCTCCTTCGATACCATATCAGGAACAGTGAAGTTATTCTATGCAAAATTATTTTAATAGGTTATTTTTCTCTTGGTCTTGCATTTGTTCACCAAGATGTATGGAGGAGAATAGAGTTAAATCACCCATACCTTGGAAGAAAGTGTCTTTTACAAAAGGAAAATGCTTCTATGTCCTACTTCTATGTCCTACTCTTAGCTCTTGCCAGAGTTCCAATTAATCACAGCTTCTTGGCTTCCAGTCTAGTGAAGCTGAAGGACCATACGGGCTCCACCACTGCTACATCTTCATTATTTCTCTTTTAAAACTCTTCAAGTTGCCTCATTTGGATGTGGAATGTATTTTCATGTCTTCATTCAATCAGTTCTGCATTGTAGTGAGCCAAATGGGCTCTGTAAAATCACTTTAGGGAGTAAAAATACTAACACAATTTACATCAAAAAGTTTTGGCTTCCCTTCACTGCTGAAGTCAATACGCTTAGCTAAGGCTTCTAAGAAAAATTTTATTATTAATTTTTCCATTTTCTCAATTCTTTTCTGAACTTTTTGGCATATGTAATAAAAGAAGTCTAGACTACCTCATATTAATAAGAATATTATTTTTTGTGAGCCACTTAGAAATGTGAAATCATTGGTTTGAAGTATCCAATCAAATTTTTTTCTGTGTTTCACTGCTTCACGTCCAAAGACATTGTGGAAAGTGACACCTTCTTTCATTGTGGAGGGCACTTTCTCCCTAAATATTTTGACTCAAATTATCTTTTTCAGAGAATTAGTATTTGGTAATTGAAGGTACATTCACAAATTTTGATGCCTTATTTTTTAAAGAACTTTTTTTTTTGTTTGGGTTTTTTTTAACTGTATTTTTTTTGTCTTTTCTTTTTTGGTACTGGGGATCGAACCCAGGACGTTGCACTTGCTAGGCAAGCGCTTTGCCACTGAGCTACATCCCAGCCCTTAAAGAACTTTTAATTTAAATTCCAATACAACCTTCTTTCAAACAGTGAGAATATAGTTCCTGGGTAAGGTCAATTCCAAGGGAACCTACAGGATTTACAGCAAGGTTTCTGAGGTTTGTTTGTTTAGTTTGAAAAAGAGCCATCTTCATCCATATTGCTCCCTCTCTACTAAGTCTCCATGGATTTCTTTGCATGAGAGCCTATTCTTCTAGGCAATTTTAAATTTTCTTAATAGGCTAAGTTATTAAAAATTTTGAACTATTGAATTTTACCTGTCATAAATTTAAATATGTTGAAAATCCTTTATCAGAACCGCAAATTCACCAATCCTAATTCCACCTTTACCATCAAAATGTTAACATGTTGTTTTCACGATATAGTATCCATGCAGCTATTATTTTCCAGTGGCTTTGTTATGCATATATGTAACCATATTAGCTGATGCTGAGCAAAATGAATTCCAAGATATGGAACCAGATTTTTTTTTCATTTGTGGTTGTTGTTTTTGATGAACTATGTGATTTCTGTTTTCTTTGGGGTTTTCCCCTATGGTTTATCCCTGCTGTATGGTGAGACAATGGTGAGACAAAGGACAAAAGGCAATCCAATGCAATAGCAATACTCACAAGACAATATGTTGGAAATGTACTTTACAACTTGTGAGGGGTGAAGAGGTGAAGGAAAACTGTGAGAAAAATGAGGGAGGGGTAACAAGTTTGAAATGATTTTTATTCACTACCTTACAATTAGTGTAAAGTCACTGTACATCAATTTGATAATAAAATTGAAAAAATAAGCTGTGTAAAATGTAATTTTACTGTACTGACACAGTAAATATTATTCTTTATGTAGTAACATTTTAAAAATCAATAATATTTGGCTTCTAATTTGAGTTAATTACCCCTTATTTATCAGAGGTTCATCAACTTGAATGTAATCCAACTAGACACTATTTTCACAATATACTTGCCAAATTTTTCAAAAAAGAATAAATTTAGTACTTTCTCATTCTAAAACAGAAAACAGGGTCTGGGAAGATGGCTCAGTGGTAGAGCGCTTGCTTTGCATGCCTGAGGCCCTGGGTTCGATTTCTCAGCAACACATAAGCAAAAAGAAAAAAGCCAGAAGCTCAAGTGGTAGAGCGCTAGCCTTGAGCTGAAGAGCTCAGGCCAGAGTTCAGGCCCCACGACGGGACCCAGTTTAATACTATGGAAACCCATAATTTTAAAAGTAAGTAAGTTTTTAAAGAGGACAGAATATATGTATTCTTCAAAATTCCTATGACTAACAACTACTCATTTTTAAATTCTCAACATTCCTAAGAGATTCAAAACAGTACCTGTTTGCATGTTAATTAATTCTGCAATAGATGCAGTTTCCAATGGGGTGTCCAGATTGAGAAGTGAACAGAAAAATAGCCACATTCTTGTAGAGGATAAAACTGTGAAGCATGTGTAATAATTAATTCTTCAAGAGTAAGCAATTGTTTATAAGAGTAAGCTATTATGTCTATGACCATCAATCCCAAGATTTATGCCATAAAGTCATCCTAGCCCAACAGTTTCCAACTTATAAGGGACACCTTAAAATTCCTTAATTCACATTATGAATACCTTATCTCTATTTTGAAAAAATACTACACCTCTGCTAATGTGACACCCTCCTTGTTCTGAAAAGAACACCACAATAAACTGAGCTGCATCATTTTTCCTCCACTGGTATTCTTGAGTTCAGAAGACTTGCAAATATTATTTATATTTAGACTTTTTTAAATATCATAGATATTCAGTATGCTAAGATAGGAAAATTATGATTCAAAGCCCACCCAGGCAAGAAGGTTTCTTAGAATCTTATCTCCAAAAAACTTCTCTGCAAAATCCAGACTCAAGTGGCACTGATGTTGAAGTGGTAGGGCTTGAGCCTTGAGCATAAACAGGATCAGAGACCCTGTCCATGCCAAGAGTTCAAGTTCTATGATGAATCAATGAAAAAAAAACTGAAAAGAAAACCCCAAACCTAGCATTTTTCTCTATGTATACAGAGGCACGTAAATAAGGAAATGGCTTCCTGTGGTACATATAGGTAGAAGAAAGAAGATGTCACACAATTACTCTCTTCATACCATATTAAACCAAACCTTGAAAAATTGGTTTTTCTAAATGTATAAATTAATGTCATCCATTTTTGGCAACTCTGTCTAGATTATTCATATTAACATGGTATACATGAACTCTGCAAATTATCTATTAACTATGTGAAAGAATATCTAGGCAAATAGAATGCCAGAATTATTTGTGAATTTTTCAATTAATCCCTCTACTTTGAAAGAATTTTGTAGTATCCTATAGAATATGAAATTACAAACAAATCCAAAAACTATATTTTAAATCTAAATTCTAATTTAACAAGGTCTACAAAATCCTACATTAGACGAACTTTGCTATTTCTCCAGTCTTAAGCTTTTGTAATCCTTCAACATTTATTTGCAATCCAACAGAATGAGGGATTCGAATCATGAGCTCTTTTGCATCTACGAATGTTCTGTAATGATGAGAGCATTTAAAACACAAGTGAGGATATATATGAGGTGCATTCAATAGGAAACTTGTCTTCTCAAAACATAATGACAAAATTAGGCCAAACTTCCAACTGTGTATTCCTTTCTTGTTGTTTGGTTAGTTTTACTGAGACAAAATTATTCTATCTGGTCCAGGGAAGGTATCATTATGTAATTCCACTCTCTTATCTCTTTTCTGAGTGCTAGAATTCCAGGCTTGTATCACATTGCCCTGCCATAGTTTGTTTATTTAATCTAGAAACAGACTAGAAATTCTGAACTTCTCCTATGATTTAATCCACTAGACTGACTGCTCAGACTGTTTATGTACTATTTTCAAAGGTGTTTTAACATTTGACACAGGATATGAACATTTTTGGATGCACCTGCAGGCTTCCCTGATTCATTCCACTATGTATCCTATCCCATTAAGAATGATTGCTTGACTCTCTTACTATCTCTGGTCCCAACCTATGTAATATTCTCAACTTCTGGGGGAAAGTTCACTTGAGGGCTTTCTAATATTAAAAATTATCACTTGATTCTAGTCTTACTAAGGACCAATTTTCTATAGTTTTCTAACTTTTCTACATATTCTGAGAGTTGTTTCATTTATGTATTTTTGTGTGCACCTATAAGTGCCTCTGTGTGTATGTGTATGTTTGTATGTATGTATGTATGCAAAAACTTAAAGCTGTAATTCAGCAATCTTGCTCGTGACTGGTATCCCAGCTTTGGCTGGTTAATTATAGGTAGTGTCTCAAAGCCTATACTGTCCAAGCTAAATGCAAATTGAACCTCCTAGACTCCTTTACATTCTTAGGTTTTATTTTTCTAGGAGTATCAACTTTTAAACTTCAAACACTTTTGTGAGTGTAAATTCTAACTGTAGCCCAGATTTTTAACTCAAGAATTCATATAAAGTTAGATGAACATATACATTACATATCCTGGGTGTACACTGTTAGAAATGTGATCATAAACCAAGTTTTTGTGAGATCTGAGGATTGGGTTTTAAAGTCAGCACGGGTAGGAAAGTCCTGGAGACTCTTTTTCTCCAATAATTACCAGAAAACTGGAAGCGGCACTGCAGCTCAAGTGGAAGAGCTCTAGCCTTGAGCTGCGTTTCAGAGGGACAGCGCCCTGTCCCATATTCCAAGTGCCACGAAAAACAACAACAATAAAAAGGAATATAAGAAAAGGAAAGAACAAGAAATGTGATCTTAGCCACCATGTTCATTGCTAGTATAATTCCTGTTCCCTCAAGGTAGACTCTTTTTTTCCAGTTAAGTCTGTTCTCCCATATGTGACTTGCATTGGAAAAAGAATCATTCTTCCATTCTCCTTTTTGCACATTTACATGATTAGCAAGCGTGATTTAGAAAGGGAGTGGCCTCATGCTTCATGTTCCACTTAGGGGTAATGCTTTCTCTATATCACTCCCATAAATCTACATATGGGACTTGGCTTTATTGTTTCAATTTTTTATTTGTAGAGTCTTGTATATTGTATTGAACACTTATACATAAACACAGAACTTTTTCTCCTATAATTGCTATTGTTTCTTTTACGGTTAACTCATGTACAGTTGGGAAATTAATGCACAGCATATAGACTCACAAAAAATTATCTGAGAACCTTCTTACCATTTAAAATTCACCTTAATTTACAGAGCACATGAGAAGTTTGAACAAAATATTCTCATGGATAATGTATTTATAAGCAATTTAAATTGCATTTGTCTTTACTAAGTGGTCTCTGAAACACGTGTTACCTCATGTCCAAAAGTGTCTTTGTGCTATTTCAATGAAGCCAGAAAACATTCATTTTTTTCTGGAGCAGCACCATAAATTGTTACTGGAAGTAAGTGGAAGAAACTGCTACTGGATGTGGAAACTGATCCCAGGAGAGGAATTTAACATAGAGAAATGACAAAGTTCAAGTTAACTATTGCATTCCTTTGTACTGGTCAAGAAAAGAATCCAAGGCTGGAAGGAAACTCTGTCCCTGACTTTTTTGAGTGTGTCCTTTACTCATATAAAACTTGTCTGTAAACTTCTGGTTGAGAGTTTTGCAAAAGGAAACAATATGCCATTTGAAGGCAGGCATAGAACAAAAGGAAATAACTTTAAAAGTGTTCTATTGCAAAGAAGCAAAGACATGGAGGTTTTAAAGTGTCTTATGGATGGATGTTTCACTCCTGAGATGATTCTCTTGTTGCAGGAATCAGTTTTCAATTCATTTAGTCTGGTCTTGAGTTTTCCATAGCAATAACAATTCCCAAAAATCAGGATCCAGTGAGTATGATCAGCAAAAGCAGCCTCTTCTCAGACCACCACTATTTTAAGGAGAGTCCCAAAGAAATACCCAGGTTTTGTTTTATTTGCTTGTTTGTTTAGTTTGTGCTGGTTCTGGGGCTTGAACTTAGAGACTGGCCCCTGTCCCTGAACAGTTGTCTTTCTTTCCTACCTGGCCCAAACCTAGTACTCCACTGCTTGAGCCAAAACTCCACTTCTGGCTTTTTTGGTGTTTAATTACAGATAAGTGTTTGACAGACTCTCTTGCCTGGGTTGGCTTTGAACTAAGACAGTAAGAAAGCTAAGTGACATCAACTCTATGGACTTCTCTTTTGAACCTAGAAATATTAGATGAAGTTTATTATAAAGCTAATAGTTGACAATTTTTAAAGAAGAGAATATGTTTAGCAAAGAAGCCATAACAAATAACTCAGTAAAAGTAGGTGCACTACTAAATCATTTGGGAAGATTACTATTGATTTCATCATTCCTTTGGGGGAAACATAAACCTATATTTGCACTTTTTTGTTGGTTGTGGGGATTGAAACTTAATCCTGGGCACTGTCTCTCAGCTCTTCAGCACAACTTGAGCACTCTACCACTTTAGCTACAGCACAACTTCCGGGTTTCTGGGGTTAATTGAAGATAAGGGTTTCATGGACTTTCCTGACCAGGCTGGCTTTGAACCACAATCCTCTGGACTCAACATCCTGAGTAGCTAGGATTACAGGCATGAGCCACCAGCACCCCACTCATATTTGCATTTATGTGCACTTAATGTCACTATGTAGACAAAGAATGGAAATATGAACCATATGATGTGACATTGCAGCTTTTCAGAATAATTAAGGTAGCAATAAATATGTCCTCCTTTTCCATTTTGTTACATAAATGACTCATGAGCTATGGGACTCTTATATTAGCATCCTCTTTCATCTTTGTAGGTGTATTTAGTATTAGGAAATGTTCATAGATAAATACAGCAAGACAGATTTTTAGAAAGCAAAGGAGATCAGGTATGAAAGATCAGCATAGAAGGAGATACATTCATCACAAAGAGATTAAGAACTAGCCTAGGAGATTTTGAATGCCGAAGGCAATGAGGAATAAGCCTAGTTCATAACTAGTTCTTTAATAAGCAAAAATGGTTCCCTAGAACGGTTTCTGCTATACCTTAGTTACTATCATTTATTCTTTCCATCTGGCGTTATTCCTTCTCTTCTGTCACAACTGTTAATTAGCCTCTGCCTGTTTTGTAAGATGACTGGCCAAAATAGTTTCTGAATCTCACTTACACTATCCTTCTCATTGTGATTAGCAGTGACCCCACTCAAAAGCCTGGAATATTTGAATTTTCAGAATTAATCTTCACCTGACATCTAAGCACATTCCTAGCATTAATTGCTGTGACCCAATGAACAAAATATTTTTTTCAACACAGTATCCTTACATAGGTAAAGTACATGTATTAGGAACTATTGTCAGGTATCAGTATGGAAGGAGCAATTATATATTCCAAGTATGGGTTCTTTATTTCGCATTTACTAACTAAATGTTCATTGTTGTTGTTGCTGTTGTTTTGGCAGTCCTGGGGCTGAAACTCGGTGCTTGGGAATTATTCTTCAGCGTTTTTTTTTTTCCTCAAGGCTAACCCTCCACCACTTGAGGCACAGGACCACTTCCAGTTTCCTTTTCAATTTAAGTGGTACTGAGGAATTGAACCCAGGGTTTTATGCATGCTAGGGAATCACCATACCATGAAGCCACATTCCCAGAACCCTAAATGACTTTCTTAAGATAGCATTACATTTTCATTCTATAACTTTGTATCATAATTTTAGCCAGGAATTTTTGCTAGAAAAGAGAATTGAACACAGTACTTGAGTCCAGTAAGGCTAGATGGACAATGGATTACTGTCACAGTGTAGCCAGGGCACAGAGGGACTTACCTCATGGAGCTGCTACAACAGACTGAGCGAGACAGCTCCTGACCCACAGCCTACCTCGAGAATGAGAGGACCACCTTGGTTCCAGCCACATGGGGATGCTGGACCACCTCCTCCAGCACCCATTGAATCAGTTCCTGAGAGAGAAAGCAAAAGAAAGAAGGTCAGAATTACACTTAAGCCAGGTGCTGGTGGCTCAGGCCTATAATCCTAAGTACAATGGAAGCTGAGATATGAAGAATGTGGTTTATAGCCAGCCTGGGCAGGAACACCTGTGAGACTCTTATCTCCAAAGTGGTGCTGTGACTCAAGTGGTAGAGTGGTAGCTTTGAGCTGAGGAACTCAGGGAGCTGCCCTAGGCCCAAAATTCAAGCCTCATGACTGAAAAGAAGTGGACTTCCCACCACAAGAAGTGGACTGAATAGCACCCATTGTCCTAGGGAGCATGGCAGAGAAGTCAGGCCGAGCTTCCTGTCAGCTGGGAGTCATTAGTAGGTCACCCGGCTTCTCTATGCCTCAGTTTCCCCAGCTTCAAAACTGAACAAAGTGAAGGATCCCGTTACTCATGGGGATAGAGTAATAAAGAAAGAGAGCCATGTTTTGTTTCATAATCCCATAACTGTTGCACTGTTAATAACACACACCATCTGAGATCTTTCCGGGTATCTTCCTATCATATGCTCACAGAATTGCCAAGAACAGTATCAGATGGCCCCTCCCTCTGTGCCTGTCCCTGCTCCAGAGATCCCTCTGTATCAATCCCTTGTTTCCTTACAACTGTCCAATGAAGAGATTGAAGTCCAATGGTTGAGGCCCAACCCAGAGATTCACCTCTGGTCAAGAATTGGCTGCCGTGGACTGAGTTTGGAACAATCCATCTAAACCAATGACTGAGCATGTCGCTACATATCTACCATCCCAACTACAGAAGAACGGGCCTCGTGGCTCAGGCCTGTCACAGATCAGAGGACCATGATCCAGCCCAGAATGAGCATATATTAATTCTCCATCTCAGAAATGCCCAAGACAGAAAAGCTTGACTCGATGGTAGAAGACTTGACTGGCAAGCCTAAGGCTATGAGGTCAAACCCTAATATACCAAAAAGAACTAGAGTTCCAGTGCCAGAAGCTCATGCCTATAATACAGGTACTCAGGACGCTGAGATCTGAAGATCACAGCTCAAGATTTAAAATAGGGTTGGCCTTGCCCATCAGACATCATTATGAGAAGACCCAGAGACTGACTTATGCTGTTGCGCTCCATACTAGCAGAACTCATATCCTTACTAAGAGTTGGCCATGCTCTCTGTCCTCCTGGGAAGCCATCCCCTGCAGGCCACACTCCCAGATCCTCCCAAGCTTCCACTGCCACCAACCAGGCCCAAGGGATTACACAGCTCCATTGCACACAGATCCCTTGTTCTTGTAATTTAACTGTGCTGTGTCCCCTTCAAGCCTCTCACCCTTCCTGGCCCCCAGACCTCAGGTGTGAAGCCCATACATGCCCCAAAGATAACAGGTAGAAGTTACCAAAGCATTCAGCCTCCTTGTTACAACCCAATTCTTCACACACACACACACACACACACACACACACACACACACACACACACACACATCCAGACAGGTGACAGAAGACTCCTCCATGCAGTACCTGCAATTTGCCAACTGATCACTCACCTGAGCACAGTCAGGCTGTAGAAGGAAAAAGTTTATCTCTCTGTCTCTCTCTCTCTCTCTCTCTCTCTCTCTCTCTCTCTCTCTCTCTCTCTCTCTCTCTCTCTCTCTCTCTCTCTCTCTCTCTCTCTCTCTCTCTCTGTCTCTCTGTCTCTCTGTCTCTCTGTCTCTCTGTCTTCAGGTGAAAGTTTGACTGAGCACAGAAGACAAGGGCTCACACAGCAAGGGTGTCTATCTTCTGCATCCAACACCTCCCATCCCCAGAAAAAAAGGAAAAAAACCCCAGAAGGCAGGTGTAGACATGCTGCTCCCCACCTCTGACTAAAGCCACTGGGCTCCCACCAGGGAGTGGAAGGGCGCAGATGTGCTGCTGTGTGGCTCCCACTGCTCCAGGCCAGGGGATCTTTGGCACCCACTCCTCACCCAACCTGCATCTCCCCATATCCTGGACACTAGTGGCTGGGGATGGGGGTGGCATCCTCGGGTCAACCCCCACCTCCACCCCTGGGGCACATTTGTTGCAGGGCGTGGGCCAGACTGTGGGGCACAGGGGAGGCGAGGTCCGGGTCGGAGGGGAGGTAGTGGTGTCAACAAACAGAGTGAATCAAGGTGCTACTGGGCAGCAAGGAATGTGGGCGTGGCCACCATTCTTGTATCTCATTAGTCAGAAAGAACCATGAAACAATAGAGGTGTGGCTGGAATCTTCTGATGCAGGCAGAATGGGTGGAGTCAAAATGAAGGCAGCCCCTTTCCCAGGGAACTCTGTCCAATCCATTTGGGGACAAGAGAGTGACCCACTTTAGCCGGATGGCTGCACAGATTGTTGTGTATGTCTGTTTGTTCCCAGATCTTGAACTCAGGATCAGGGCACAATCTGTGAGTTGTTTTTGATCAAGGCTAGCTCTCTACCACTGGAGCCACACGGCTTTACTTCTGTCTTTGATGGCACAAGTTGGACAGGAGTCTCAAGGACTGTCCTGCCTAGGGTGACTTTGACCATGATCTTCCTTTCACAGCCTTGTAAGTTTTAAGGAGGACTGCTGAGAGCCACTGATGCCTGGTTTGGCTGGTGATCTTGGACAGACCTGTGAGTTCCCTATCCTCAGGTTTAAGTGGTAGGAGCTGGAGCCCACAGCTTGAATCCTGGGCTGCCACCAACAAATGGCAGGAGATCCTATGAAATTCATTCCTATTCATATGATTACCAAAGGAATGTGATGTATGTCATGATTAAATGGGCAGTACTTGAATGATTCGAGGATAAAATTATACACAATTACATAATAGGACACTGGTCGATATTAATTAATACTTTATGAAGCATTTAAACAATCACCTTCATTAAATGGAGTCCAAATGAAATACCTATGAATTGGACATCACATAGCATAGAGATGCCATTTTTTTTCTGCCAGGACTGGGATTTGAACTCATGGTCTAGGTAACCCTGCTGTTGCACTTTGTGGGAAGGGGAAGCTTGCCTCCTTGAATTTAAGAAATTCAAGTCTGTTTTTTAGGCCTGAAATCGATGCCCACAACTAAAAAACATACTATTTGTTTACATTTTAAATATATGATTTATATTTTTAAACATATGTTGACTCCATATTGCATTCAGTGTAGTTATTTTATTTTTTGTTTTATTCATATACTGACTACTCATTTTATTAACTATTATGACACATAGAACAGTGATTACATTGATTACATAGGATATAGGTTTGCATATGTATTGCACGTCCTTCCTGACACCCAGGACTTTCACAGAAAAGGAAAACATGTGCCATCATCAGCTTCTTACTACACGATTCATTTTTTGGGAGTGCTAGTATCTGAACTCACAGCCTTCAAGGCCCAATTCATGAATGGGTGAGTGTCAGCCTGCCATCCTGCGGCAAATTGAGCTGACAGGCAGTCCCGAGTACCTGAGATCGAGCCCCAGCAGTTGACAAAATAAGAACAGATTGACATACAGATGGTAGTAAATGTATATCTTTATAGAGTGCCTGAGATGTCTATACATTATTCAGTTATATAGACTACATTCCTACCAATTCTTGGGTATTTATAATGCCTCCATATAATTAATGTTATTGTTTTCATTCTTAACATGGAATCTAAATTTGTAGACATGTTCTCCATCATGCCAGACACCCAGGACTCTCAGAGAAAAGGAAAAAAGTTTCACACTTGGCTTCTTACTGCATGATCCAGTTGTTGCTAGTGCTGGGATCTGAACTCAGGGCCTAGCAGGACAAATTGGTGAATAGTTCAAGGTGACCACACCAGCCTGTGAGCAACAAAGGAGTTAGGCCATCCCAGGATCTGACATTGATCCCCAGGGTGGGCCATGATAGTCATAAACTAATGATTTAAACATAGGATCTATATTTACATATATCTGTGGACAGTATCTTGCCTTTGGAGTACTTTTCTCCTTATTTCTGTCTTATGTAAGTATTGTGTATTTTACTGAATAATGTAACAGATATAGCAGAACTTACATGGAAGACAACCTATTGCCCTGGCTATAGGGTTTCCTATGCATTCTCCATCCAAGCTGAGACCCAGGACTTTCACAGGACAGGAAAACAGGTGAATCAATGGGCTTCTCACATCATGATTCATCTTTTGGCAGTGTTGGGTTTTGAACTCACACTCTATCAGGCCCAATTGGGGAAATGGTCAAGGTGAGGACACCAGTCTGTGAGCAACGAAGGAGATAGGCCATTCCTAGGAACTGACATCGAGTCCCAGGGAGGTCCAGATAGTCATAAATTCGTAATTCAAATATAGGATCTATATTTACATACATGTGTGGACAGCATCTTGCATTCGGTGCACTTCTCCTTAATTTGTGTCTAATTCATGGAGTTATTGTGTATTTTACTGAGTATGGTGACAGGTGTACTGTGCTGACATGGATGACAATCTGTTCCCATAGTTATATGGTTTCCTATGCATTCTACATCCTAGTGAAAGCCCGGTTCTTTCACAGGAGAGGAAAACGTTCAACGACTGGCTTCTGACAACAGAATGAAACTTTTGTCAGTGCTGGGATTTGAATTGAGGTCTGGGTAGCTCTGTTGCACTTTGGGGCAAGGGAAATCTCACCATCCTAGAAGACTATAATGTCAGGCCTCATAAAGGGCCTGATTTGAAGCCCCAGTACTGGACAAAATAACAAGCCCGCCTTTTTTAAACATAGGATCTCTCTTTACCTAAAAGTTTGGTATGCATCTTGCATTCAGTGTAGTTATTCTTTTTATTTTGTGTCTTATTCATGGATGTATTGTGTATTTTATTGAGAATGGTGATAGATATAACTATGCTGACATGGATAACAACCTATTCGAATGCCTATAGAGTTGTCTATATAGAATTTCCATCCTCGCTGAGACCCAGGATTTTCACAGGACAGGAAAACAGGTGGATCGATTGGCTTCTCAAATCAAGGTGAATCTTATGGCAGTGCTGGGATTTGAACTCAAGCCCTAGCAGACCCAACTGACGAATGGGTCCATGTGAGCACACCAGCCTGTGAGCTACTAAGGACTAAGGCCATTCCCAGGACCTGAGATGGACCCCCAGGTGGGGGGGGGAGGAGGGTACACAGTAGTCATCCATTCATAAGTTGAAGGTAGTATGCAAATGAGTACACGTTTGTATAGATTAGGAGAGACGATAACCTGTGATGGAATCCAATCTACCATGTGTATACTGATTCTTGGATCTTTCCAGATGTCTTCATTTCATGACTCTGACGATTATTGTCATGCTTAATCAACACTGCTTTACAAATAAGTGATACCCCATGAGTCTTGCCTATCATTTCCTAGTCACATCATGCATGAAATACTCATTCGATGAGATCGATCACATTCCATGACTTTTCCTGGTCCAGAAACCAGTTTCTCAGGATTTCCTGCCATTGCTTTCTCATGGGGGTGGGCTGAATTCAAGCCTCAGGCATGGAAAACATACTCCTTATATAAATATTAGAGATAGAATTTATACTTCCATACAGATGTTCAGTAGATACTGTGTTTGGTGTGGTAGGATTTATACTTCCATACAGATGTTCAGTCCATATCACGTTTAGTGTTCTTATTCATTTTATTTCTTTTTTTTATCCATTTATTTACAATTTATTTTATTGTCTTTAATGACACCTATACCATTTATCCACTTATTACAATTTTTACATCATATCACATACCATCTAGATTTGTAGATGTTTTCTCCATCATGTCTGACACCCTGGACTCTCCCAGAAAAGGAAAACATGTGTCACACTCGGCTTCTTACTCAAAGATTAAATTTTTGGCAGTGCTTGGATCTGAACTCAGGGACTAGCAGGCCCAATTCATGATTGGGTGAGGGCGAGCACAGAAGCCTCTAGCCAATGAAGCTGTCAGGTGGTTCCCAGGCACTGAGATCAAGCCCCAAGTTTAGCCAAAACAGCAATACATGGCTAGGCAGAGGTGGTATACAAATAAATATATATTGTTAAAGAGTTCCAGAGCTGTCTATCTATGACTGAATAACATCTACTACGTTCCTACCAACGCTTAGGTATTTATTATATCTCCATTGAAACAATATTATTCTTTTCATGCTTAATAAACTATTAATTAAGGTCAATCAGCATCCTAGGATTATTGCATCCAATCTTAGACTAGACAAATGCATAAACTACTCTTTCAATCTGTAATCTTATGCATAGGAATGAGTCTCTTGTGATCTCCTGCCATTGGTAAATGTAAGGATTAGGATTTGAACCGAGGGCCTATGTTGACATGTTGGCTTATGGCTTCCCTGATAGCCTGCCAGCCATCAGCAATGGCAGGCCAGCTCCACTTTGAAACCATGTCATTCAGACCCAGGATGGTCACCATGTAAAGAAAAAAATTGTAAAACCCTGAGCCCTCTACAGCTCCCCACTTTTTGTGCTGTTCTGCTTTTTTTCCTTCTGCAAGCCCCCTGGGCCTAGGGTCCCAGGATCAGCTTTGGGTCTCGAGGCTGCACCCCAGCCTAGGGAGAGTGAAGCTGAGTCAGAGTTACCATGACCTGAGATCAAGCCCCATGGTTGGCAAAATTAATTAACTAACTAATTAATTAATTAATTAACTAACTAAATTGAAATAATAAAGCTCCTTGGTTTAGAATTTCTGCCAGTTTTCTTTAATAGCCTGGGATTTGAACTCAGAGTTTTGATGAATCCGTAGCAATGTGACAGAATGCGCAGAGTTGCCAATATTTGAGTTCAATCCCCATGCCAAGCCTAAAATAAATAAGTCACTGACCTCACCAGGGAAGTTAGTTGTGAAGATAGGAGGGAAGGGATGGTAGGGGAAAAACAAACGAGGAGGCAACAATACTCAATAGGAAATGTACTCATTACTTTGCTCATGTAACTGTGACCCATTTGTACAACATTTTTAAAATAAAAAACGTACAAAAAATTATGTAGTGCTCAAAAAGCACTTTGGAGTTAAGGGATGTATGTCTGAACAGCTGTACAAAATTCTATACTGATTTTTTTTTCAGTGTTCAGTATGGAACTGAATAAACATAACTGTTTCTGTTACAAATATTAAGTCACTGTCTTGGAACTGGGGCCAGTATTTCTGCCATTGCTGGGATTTGAGCTCACTGTCCATGTAACTCTTTTGCACCTTGGGTGAAGGCTAAGATCCCTGTCCTTGAGGAAAAGATTTTCAAGTTAGAGTTCCCAGGGCCTGAATTAAGACCCTGCAATAGAAAAAATATTTGTGTACATGTGTAATATAAGATATATAGGTAAATATGTATGTATATTTCATATTATGATTATTATTATTAATTTTGTATTTAATTTTCATTTTACTCATTTTATTGTTTATTGTATTTAGTATTATTATACACATAATATTTATTATGTTGTGTATATATATTATAAAATTATACACAATAATTCAGTACATTGACTAATTTTCATTAACACTTTATTAAGTTTTGAAATATAATACTTAATTAAATGGAGGCATTTGTCAAGTCATCATTTGGTTAGAGTCTGTCCCCAGTATGAGTTTTGTCTTATTTATCTTTGGACAACTTCCTATAAGGATTTGTTTAGATGATTTATACTCAGAAGCCTTTTCTTGTGGATAGGCAAGTTGAGGGATAAAATCGTAAGGTTGGGTCTGGAAATGTGGCTTAGTGGTAGAGATCTTGCTCAGCATGCATGAATGCCAGGGTTTGAATCCTCAGTGCTACATACTCAGAAAAAGCCAGAAGCTGTGGTGTGGCTCAAGTGATAGAGTACTAGCCTTGAGAAAACGAAGCTCAAAGACAGTATCCAGGCCCTAATTTCAAGCTCCAGGTCTGGCAAAAACAATACTCCAGATTCCAGTGGCTCTGGAAACCTACTTTCTCAGGAGGCTGAGATCTGAAGATCACAGTTTGAAGACAGCCTAGGGAAGGAAAGCCTGTTAGACTCTTACCTCCAATGAACCATCAAAAAACCCCATGTGGCACTGTGGCTCAAGTGGTAGAGTGTTTGCCTTAAGCTGAAGCGCTCAGAGACAGCACCCAGGCTTCAGTTTGAGACACACAACTGGAAAAAGATTGACGGATAATCAAAATAATTTTTTTTGCTATTTTTTCCTATTATTTTGCTATTATTTCTTATTTTTTACTATTTGCTACTTATGAAAATATTTTTAGGAAAATGAATGCTGATGTACACCAGAATTGGAGTCAGACCTCAAGGTTCAAGTGTAGCACATCCATAAGCCCAGCCTCTCAGACTCTAGCATTATAAACTTATGTCCTACAGGGTTCTGAAAAGCACATTGGTGAAAGTCTTAATATGCTCCCCAAGCACTTTGTGATAAGCAGTTGACTTGTATTGTCAATGTCATTACAGTTCTGACCCTAGCAGAGAACCAATACCTCACGCCCATCAAGCTTGCTCAGGAGGCTGAGGTCTCTCATAGGGTGAAACCAGCCAAGGCAGGGAAGTCTAGGACATTCTGATTTCCTGTTCTGAAAGGTCAGATGCTTAAGAAATTCATGTTTCACTTGGTGATGAGAAGTTACTTGCACTCTAAATGTTTTTGGAGTTCTTGAGCTACAGAAGAAGGAAAGAAATATTATTGACCCAATCAGGATTCAAATGAAGTTCTCAGGATCCAAGCCCTAACTCTGTTAGCTGGAAGAACTCCAGTGTAAAACTGTATTTGAAGGACAGCAAACAGTTTCAAAAGCCAGGCTAGGTGCAGAGAATTAGGCCTCCAGGATTAGGAGGCAGAATATACACATTCATCACGGAAGTGAGCTGCAAAACCACTTCATTCATTCCAGGCACAGCCAGCAATGGGGGCAACCTGAAACATTGTTAGAGTTACAGCAGGATCAGGCTTTTCTCACTCTCTTCAACATTGATTAATTAACCTTCCTTCCTAATGTGAAGGGAGCCTCAGGCTATCTTTAGATTACCAATAGAGAGCCAGTCTAGTGCTGGAGAGGGGAGTAACAGAGTAGATAAACCCTGCTCTCTAGTCTCAGGGAGTAGGTTTTTGACTCTCAATTTGTCAAGTTGAAGGCCCTTCTATCTCTGCCAGTCCATTCTCCTTACTTCATTCTCTACATCATTAATGCAAATCCCCAGTCCAAGGAGGGGCAGGGCCATTTCTCTTCTGTCTCCAAGCACCTGAGTTAGAACCTGGCTCTACCCTCTTTACTCTGGGGCTCTTGGATGCCTGAGAAGTCGGACAGAGACAGTCATCCTGCTCTGCATTTGTGTGAAGGCGATGCTGGTGTCCTGGCGCACTGCAGAAAGCCTCATGGACTGGGATGTTCCCTTCTTTCCTTCTGACGTCAAAAACAGATTCATCTTCAACTTTCTTTCCCTTCCTTCCTTCCTTCCTTCCTTCCTTCCTTCCTTCCTTCCTTCCTTCTTTCCTTCCTTCCTTCCTTCCTTTCTTTCTTTCTTTCTTTCTTTCTTTCTTTCTTTCTTTCTTTCTTTCTTTCTTTCTTTCTTTCTTTCTTTCTTTCTTTCTTTCTCTCTCTCTCTCTCTCTCTCTCTCTCTCTCTCTCTCTCTCTCTCTCTCTCTCTCTCTCTCTCTCTCTCTCTCTCTCTCTCTCTCTCTCTTTCTTTTTATCTATCTACCTACCATCCTACCTAGGTAGCTATCTCTTTGCCAGTTGTTGGGATGAATTCAAGGCCTGGGAATTGTCTCTAGCACTCTGGTACTTGAGCCACAGCACATATTCTGGCTTTGTCTGTGTACAGGTGCCTGAGGAATTAAACCCAGGGCTTCTTGCATGCTAGGCAAGCACTCTCTCATTAATACATATTCCCTGCTCCTTCATTTTTTTCTTAATGGTAGTTTTTACATAAGTATGCTACCATTTTATGTTCTCAAGTTTAATTTTCTGAATACCGGTTACTTCAAAGAAACCTGATCTCTTCCCTTGCCAGATATGTGATTGTTCCTGGATTGCCCTCATAATAAAATGTAAATAAAGGCTGCTGAGAGCTTCAGTGTGCATCATATAAAGACACAGGCCTAGAACCCTGGAAGAGAAAAGCATTGGGCCTGAAATGAAGAGAATGATGCAGTATGTACAACTAGCATATCTGAAAAATAAACCAGTAAATAAAAGCAGAGTTTGCACTATGGATGGTAATATATATACACACATAAGTAGGTAGGGCACTGATACATAAACTTGGCCTTCTCTTTTTGAATGTTTTTGTGGTCATCCCAGGATTTAAACTCAGGGCCCGATGTGTTCCTGAGCTGTTTTGCTCAAGGCTGAGTCTCTACCACCACCACAGCTCCACTTCCTGCCAGCTGGTAGTTAATTGGACCTAAGCAATTCCCAGGCTTTCCTGCCTGGTCTGGATTGTATCTCCTACTCAGTTTTCTCTCTGAAAGCTGGAGCTCTACCCTCTGGGACATTGCTTCACTTCTGGTTCTCTGGTGGTTTATTGGAGAAAATAGTCTCAGAGACTCTCCTGCTCTGCTGGCTTGAATGGCGTTCTCCTGAGAAGGCTTCAAATGGTTTCCTCAGGAATTCACTGAGGAGCCACTCCACACAAACCCTTAGTCTAAATCTCGAGGAGTACAAGAGAAAAATGGAAACATTGTTATACCCCAGTCACAGGACCCCCACCAAAAAGACCACCGAGGGTCAGACTTTACAGCTGTTTTAAGGTTTTATTTAAACGGGCTGCAGCTCGGGTCTCATCCTACACTCCAACACAGCAGCACCTAGGAGAAGAGCCCAAAGGTAAAGATTTGCAGAGTTTATAAAGGCACACAACCAACCAGGTGTTTCGATTACCACCACGTGTTGCTCTGCTAGAAACAAGCAACAAGTGTTCACTGCCTCAAAACTTTAACCCTTCATTCCCCCCCTTGACTTATGGTCTTGTGGCTCCAGCCTCAAACTAAACTCCAACAGCTCTTGATCTTGAATGGGTATGGTCCCTAACTGACCTTAGCCATACTATTAAACAACAATACCAATAATAATCAGCTCATTTTTTCTTGAGTTTTATGCAGTGGTTGGATAGGATGCTTGGAGACTTCCCATGTTTCCCCACGGTTGTCCAGGTCAAAGGGATCTGCTGGTCTGGGGTGGGAGCAGTGGATCCAAGCAGCAATGCCATCCACCTTAAGGGCAGTAGGTGTAGCCAGTAGCACCATGTAAGTTCGCTTCCACTGTGGTTCCAGAAATATCAGGTTGTGTCTTCCAACAAACACCCAGTCCCCTGGTTTAAACAAATGGCGGGGGGTAGGAATAGAAGCAGAATCATATAATGGTCTAAGCTGGGTCCACATCCTCTTATGCACCATCTGTAGTCAAGCTTACACAGAAATTCAATATCATCCAAATCAGCAAGCAATTCAGTCTGAAGGGTAGGGATAATGGGTGGAGGGTGTCCATACATTATTTCAAAAGGAGTAAAGCAAAGCTGATAGGGTGAATTTCTTACTCTAAACAGGGCAAAAGGTAACAGCGATACCCAGTCTGGGCCAGTCTCCAAGGCCAATTTAGTTAAGGTCTCTTTTAGAGTCCGATTCATTCTTTCTACCTGCCCTGAACTCTGGGGTCTATAAGCACATTGCAATTTCCAATCCATCTCCAGTGCCACGGCTATTCCCTGACTTACTTTTGAGTCGAAGGCTGGTCCATTGTCCTACCCAGTTGTGGTTGGGAGCCATCCCTTGGTAGGATTTCTTCCAGGATCTTCTTAGATATGACGTTCACAGTCTCATGCTTTGTTGGGTAGGCTTTTACCCATCCTGAAAAGGTGTCTACAAAAACTAGCAAATATTTATATCCAAATTTTCCAGTTTTAATTTCTGTGAAGTCTACTTCCCAATACACACCTGGCCTATCTCCATGGAGATGAGCTCCTTTTGTAACCAGTTGATTAGGGGCATTGTTGAGTTGACAGGCTTTAAAATTTTTTAACAATGTCCTCAATGAGTTGATTTCCTTGCCTGATTTTTACTTCTGAGAGTAGGAACAAGTTCTCCATTCTTTGGGTTCCCATGTGAGAGACCCGATGGATTCTCATAAGAAACCTCTTGTCCAATCTTTGTGGCAAGATAAGCTTTCCCTCACCAGTTTTCCACCAGTCTTTATCTCTTTCTCTGTTTGGGGGTTTATAGACCATGGAAATTTTCTTTATCCACTCCAAGTCTTCTTGGGAGTACTGAGGCTCAGGAGGCAAAACTTGTGGCCCTGGGCTGGAGGCCCACCTCCTTAGCTGCCTGATCGGCCAAGTTATTTCCTTTGGTTATTGAATCAATTACCTTTTGATGGCCAGGAAAGTGCATAATGGCAATATTTGCTGGTTCCCATAAGGCCCGGATGAGGCTTAAAATGTCTTTTTCGTTTATAATAACCTTTGCCTCAGCTGTCAACAGCCCCCTCTCTTGGTAAATGGCTCCATGGACATGCACAGTGGCAAAAGCATACCGACTGTCCTTGTAAATGTTTAGTCTCTTCCCTTATCCCATCTGTAGGGCTTTTGTTAGTGTCACTAGTTCTTCTCTTTGTGCAGACTTTCCCTGGGAGAGTGCTTCTGCCCACACTATCTCAGTGTCCATGGTGATTGCTGCACCGGCGTACCTTTTTCCCTCTCAAATGAAACTGCTGCCATCTGTGAACCAGGTATGCTCAGCATGCGATAGTGGCAAGTCCAACCAGTCTAGCCTCTTTTCTTTGGCCTGGTCGCTCTTTTCACACTCAATTTCATGTTCTTTGTCCTTCCATTCCTGTCTTTGCTACTGTCTCTCTCTTATTGTAAACCCTTTCCACTGCAGCTACTAGATTACTAATAGACTTTTCACTAAGTCTGTCTAGAGCCTGCAACTTTTGCTTTATGTCTGGTGCAGCTTGATTTATATAGGCAAACATAATCATCTGAGCCGACTCCTGGGTCTCAAGATCATACGGGTATATTGACTAAAAGCTTCCATGAGCCACTCAAGATATGCTGCCAGACTTTCACTTCCTCCCTGTCTAACATTATAAACTTTGGCCATATTAGTAGGTTGGCCACCTTGAGACATGCCAACAGAGCCTGTCGATAGACGAGGAGTCGCTCCCTACTTTCAACTGTATTGTTGTCTCAATTGTTGGTTGGATCTCAGGAAAATAGGCAGTGATCAGGGCAGGATCCGTGATAGGTGCTCCTGTGGGGCCACGGATATGTTTCCGGGCTGCCTCTTGGATATATCTCTCTCTTTGGTGGTAAAAAGGACCTGTAAAAACTGACTAAAATCATCCCAAGTGGGCTGATGAGTAAAGAGAATAATTTCAAGCAAACAAATTAAATCCTGGTGTTTCTCAGAAAAGGGGGCATTTTGGGTGTGCCAATTGTGTAGATCACTGGTAGAAAATGGCCAATATTGGAGTTGCTGTTGACCATCTGCATCCACACGACCTATGGTGCTTATGAGAAAAATAGCTGCATTAGAAGGGGGGTTGATCCCACTTTGTCATGGAGTGACTGGCCACTCAGAAACTTTAAGGGCAGGTGCTGAGTGTTTTATAGCTCCCTCCTCCTCTTGACCATTCTCAGGTTCTGCAAAAGGAACCTGGAAAGGAGAATATGGGGGAGGAAACATTTCTTCTTCCAAGTTATCTCCCTGAAAAACCGGGGGGTACCTTTTCTTTCCCTCTGTCTCAGTTACTTTTTGTTAGTCTAGGAGGCTAGTTGGAGTGGTGCCTATGGTTTCCAGTCCCATCAGACGTACAGTCCAAAAAACAATAAACAGTACAAACAAAACACACGCAGGCCTGACAGTTACAAAAAAGGGCTTACAAAGTGGAGATCTCCCAAATTGGTCCACTGATTACAGTCACGGTGGGGTTCCACACCCAGGCCACACAGCAGAAAGAGCAGAGCCAGAGTGGGCGAGTTGCGCCACTGTTAGAAGGCCCTCTTGGTCAGTTCCAGCCCAACACTGAACCGACCCCCACCCCACAATTCACACGGCGGTGTTCTAAGGACTGCCTCCCCTGCCCCACACAGTGGGGTTCCAAGGACCCCTGCCCCACAAGAGGATCTTGGACATCTCCCAGTTCCTCCAGGGTTGTGGTGCAAGTGCCATCTGCCTCAACAACCCTTTACGAATCGGAGTGGCCATCCTCACAAAGGAAAACGAAAGTAAAACAGACAAATGACAGGACAAGACAAATTAACAAACACAGCTCTGTATTACCTTTGGAGACTGAGATCTCGAGGGTCTATGGGGGGATCCAGGACAAGCCCTCACTAATATAGTATACCCAGGGCGCAGGATCCACACCAAGAAGACCATCGAGAGTCAGACTTTACAGCTGTTTTAAGGTTTTATTTAAACGGGCTGCAGCTTGGGTCTCATCCTACACTCCAACACAGCGGAGCCTACGAGGAGAACCCCGAGCTAAAGCTTTGCAGGGTTTATAAAGGCACACAACCAACCAGGTGTTTGGATTACCACCACGTGTTGCTCTGCTAGAAATAAGCAACAAGTGGTCACTGCCTCAAAACTTTAACCCTTCACATGAAGATGCTACTAGTGTGTTCTAGACACTTAACGTTGGAGACACAAAACACTCATAATTATTAGATCATTTTATAGGCAAAAAGAGCAATGCAGACTTTATGAGGATCACTCCAGCTTTCAGTCCTCATATCCTGAGACAGTAAATTCACAGCAGCTCAATGCTAAGTGACAGAACTGGCATGTACTGTGGATATTTGCTCCCAAATCCTGTGACACTCATTTCTCACTTTTGGCCTCAAACCTGTGACCAGAGGGGAAGATGAGGAGAGAAAATCCTTCTAAGGGAAAGCAGCTATAAATAACATTGGATAGTTTGCTTATAAATTAAAACCTTGGGAATGACCCTGTTAAGAAGTCAGATTGTCCAGATTAAAAAATGAAGAAGAGAAGAAATAAGGTGCCAGTGGCTGCTGTCTGTAATCCCAGGTCCTCAGGAGGCTGAGATGTAGAGAAACTGAGTTTGAATCCAGCCAGTCCATGACACAGTTATTTCTAAGAGATCACAGAAATACCCAGAAGTGGTGCTGTAACTCAAGCTTAATGCAGTACCCTTGAGCAAAAGGAGCCCAGGGACCATGAATAGGATCATACTTCCATCCCAGGACCTGCCCCCTCAAAAAGAGCCTGTACTTCCATGTCTTTGTATTCTTATAGGTGAAATTCCCGAGTAGCTATACTGAATGGCACCAACCTAGGAAATTTGTATTCAGTACAATGAGTTCATAACAGAGAGACTTCTTTCAAGATAGTGCATGTTCCAGGGCTCCCCTCACTGTTCACAGTGTAACCTGAGGGTTTCTCTGCAACACAGGCCTGCTGGAGGAAGTCTCTCTCATTGTCTGGACAGGAACACAAAAGTCCTCACTCCTGTACAGCTGAGTAACAAACAACTCCATCTGGGCCAGTTAGTGAGGATGAGTGTGAGTTGGCTCTGAAGGTCAGGAAAAAATGGCCTCTTTGTACCCTTAGCTATCTCTCTCCGCAGTGCTCTGTTTTAACAGGAGACCTTCATTTGTGCCACCTCTCATGGCAAGCCAAGTTCTGTGCACTTATCCTGCCTTTGTGAGACTATATTCTGTTGTTCAGTAACAGTGCTCAATATAATTCAAGTCATTCAGGCAGACAACTAAGGCACTGAACATAATGAAATGATTCATTGCAAGCAATGTTGGGTCTATGATGCCTTTCCTATATTTCCGGAAGCTTGGGAAATCCAAGCACATGTTGGATATCACAAAGCTTCCTGTCATCTAGGACTGGTGAAACTCATCAGGTTTTGAAACCTTTGACTTCTCCTAGCTGGTCCCTGGGTGGCCAGGTTTTGGGGTTGAACATAAGGCCTGAGTGCTGACCATGAGCTCAGTGCAGAAGCCCAGTGCTTTCCCATTTTGTGTAACAACATCTCTTCTGGTCTGTGAGTGTATGTGTGGGTGTGTATGTGTGTACACCACGGTGTGTGTGTGCGTGGGTGGGTGTGTGCGTGCACACATATACATGAGTCCTGAAGCTTGACCTCAGGACCTGAGGACTGTACCTAGTTTCTCTTGTACAATGATATCCCTCTCCAACTTGAGCCACAGAGCCACTTCAGGCTTTGTCCTAGTCATATGGTCCTGAGAAATGAAGCCCACGATTTTATATATGCAAAGTATTCTACCACTAAGGCACATTCCCAGCCCTCTATTTCAGCTTTGTTAGTTTAGTTCTGTCTTTTTTATTGTTGTTGTTGTCAACTGAAGGAGTTGAAGTCTTGGTGTGGGTGCTGTCCCTGACCCCATCAGCTCAAGTCTTGTGCTCTACCACTTGAGCCACACAGCTACTTCTGGTTTTCTTGTGGTTCATTGGTGCTAAGTTTCTCAAGGACTTTCCTGCCTAGGCTAGCTTTGAACCATGATCCTCAGATCTCATCCTCCTGAGTAGGTAGGATAATCAACATGAGCTCCAGCACCCAGTTTCCCCTTCAGGTTCTTAGTAGTGAATTGGAGATAATAGTCTCATAGTACCTTTTGTGTCTGAGATAGTTTCAAACCCAGATCTTTAGAACTCAGCTTCCCGAGAAGGCAGTATGACAGACTTCAGCTACTGACCCCTTGGCCATAGCTTCTACTGCAAAGGGGTCCATGGCTCCACGTGGTGGAGTGCTAGCCATGAGCCCAAGAGATAAGGGTCAGTGCCTCAGCCCCGAGTTCAAGGTTCATGACCAAGAAAAAACAAACCAAACCATTATCTGCTGTAGACAACTCACGAGTCTTCAGTAATACATAATTTTGTCCCTGACATGGGGGCCTATCTGAGCCTCAATATTCTTGTCTGTATAAACATCTAAGTTGTGGAGCTCTTACATAGACAAGATGTAAGAATGCACCCGGTTAAGGACATAGCACATGGCACTCTTTGCACCACTCAGCACACAACATCCTGAAAAAAAAAAGAAAGAAATTAATTATTACAGTTACTTCATAGTTTTATCCTCTACAAGAACGTGTCTATTTTTTCTGTTGACTTTTAAATATGTAATGCCTCATTGAAAACTGCATCTATTGCAGAATTAAATAAAATACAAACAGGTACTCTTTTGAATGTCTCTGGTATGGCATGTTCAGAATTTGAAAATGAGTAGTTAGTAGTCATAGGAATGTTGAGGAACAGATATATTCTCTCCTCTTAACAATTAGTAAGTTTTCAAAGTTAGGAGTTTCCATAGAATTGAACGGTTTTCTGTTTTAGTATGAGACAACACTAAAAATAATGTTTTTTTCCAAATAATGCCAAGTATATTCTGAAAATATTGTTTAGTTTGATAACATTCCAGTTGATGTCTGATAAAGAAAGAGGTAATTCAAATTAGCAACCAAAATGTTCATTTTTTAAAGGTAATACACATAGAATAATATTTACTATACCAATACAGTGAAATTATATTTTATGTAGCTCATTTTTTAACTTAATTTTATTGTCAAGGTGATATATAGAAGGGGTTGCAGTAATTGCAAGGTATTGAATAAATAACATGTCAAAATTTTTACCCCCTCCCTCATTTTTCTCACACTTTTCCTTCACCCCAATACCACTCACAAATTGTAATGTAAATTTCCAACATATTGTCCTATGACTATTGCTATTGCATTGGTTTGCCTTTTGTCCTTTGTCTAGCCATTTTATTGTTCTGCTTCTCTTGCCAAATGAAGATAAATGTATATACAATACACAGGATACTGAATCCAAATACAACAATGGACAAACCATATGGGAAAACACAAAAGAAAAAAGAAATCACATAGTACATTAAAAACAACAACCACAAAGACAAACCTCTCTTTCCATATCTAGGAGTTTATTTTGCTCAGCATCATTTTATATGGTCATTTATACATAGCTACTGATTCATTCTGCTCATCTGCTAAGACTATCAGATATTTCCTAGTTATTACAAATGAGGGAAACCATGAAATCTGTTTCTTTGTGTCTTGCTTATTTTTTTAGTAGGATTTTTCCAAGTCTTTCCATTTCCTTATGAATAGGAAGCATAGAAGTACTCCGTACATATATAAACCACATTTTGTCAATTCATTCATCTACTAAGTGGCATATTGTTTTAAAACATGATTGCATGTAAGTATCACTTAAGGCCATTCAAAAATGACAGATGCTGCCTCAACAGATATACTAATATCATGATTTCTATGTAAGATAGTATTTTATGGTGGTACAAATGTTGAGATATAGGATGAGTCTAATGTCTATCTTGCACGAATTAGCCAGGAAGATATCTAATATCATGTAGGATAAAATGGTAGTGACAAAATGTTTCCCTTGAGAAAGATATAGGAGGCTGCCAGAAGTATGAAGTAGTTCAGATAAATTTGAAGAATTTAGAAATGCAAGCTCAATTATGTCTCTTTAAATAATAATTATGTAAGTGGAAGGGCAAAAAAAATGGTAAGAGAAGAAAATAACTGACAGCAGATCATTATCCCAAGTTAGAGTACAAAAAGACATAATCTAAAACTTCCAAGTTAAAGAGATACCAATATAATACGTCCCACTTAATTTAGGTACATGCAAAATATTTACTTGGCTTTTCCCTACTTAAATGCTCCAAAATAAATGAACACTTACAAGAAAAGTTATGTTATTGCCATTGTTTCAACAGTAACTGTGATCAGCCCTCTTTTTCTCACTTTGCACTTGGTAAATTGATGATGTTGTGGCTGATTAGAGTCAGAATTAGGGGCTTCTATTTGTACAATTATCCCAGAACAGTTTAAAGCAGTTTTCCGCCCAAGATATCCAACTATATTGTCTGAACCTGTACTTTGAACACACCCTCACACCTGAGCACATTATTTGAAATTATACTTTAGCTTTTCTTGGCACATTCTACTTTGTGCCTTTGTCTTCTTTGCACATTCCTTTTGAGTTCATAGTTGCTCTATTTCCATTTATCTGTACAAACTGCTAAGAACATTGTTCCACTACCACTTCTTGTTTGTACACGCCCAGTCTATGTATGAAGGTACTTTGTCCATGTTAAGCAATAGGGTAATACTCAACCCTATGCCCACATTAAAGGATGTAGAATTTAAAGCATTTTGAGACAGTGATATTAGAATTGAAAGGCTCCTTAGGGACATTTTCATGGAGTTCATTAGTTTACCCAGGAGAAATATAAATATCCACAAAATTTGGAGTTAATTAGTAAGTATCCAAATTAACATTAGATCCTAGATGTTGTGTTAATACAAGTCACGATTGTCTTATTGTTAAATCAGAATCCTTCACTACTTGACAATGTGTATGAGAAAGTGAAAGAAAAGCATTAAAGCAAAAGGTCTTATCTTGTTAGGCATTTAATCCTCGTGGTGAGAGTAATGTCTGAATTTTTCCATTCAATAAAAGCTTGACGTTTATAAGAACATTTTCCTACATATAAGAACTTGTGTCAGGTTGGTTGACAGTGTTATTTCAGCATGGAGATATACCTAACAAGATTTAGATTTCAATAGTGTATATGGCAGTAATGATGTGTCAATTGCTATTGAGGCATTTTCTATTCTAAAGAGGAATCAATTCCAGGAGTCTTCAGTCACATCATTAAAGTTGTATGTTCAACCTAATACTTGGTGTTACTTGTCCTACATTTATAATGAGTAGGCTGATAAGATATCCAAACATATCTAAATATATTTCAATAAAATCCCAAAATGATATGCATAGATGGGTCACTAATTGGAACTGTAGGACAAATTAGGTTTTTTTGTGCTGTAGTTCAATCTATAATCTCCTAGCTAAATAAAGTTTTCAAAAATATTCACAGAATACCACTAAGAAAAGTTCATGACAGTTATATCTGTATAATATTTCTAAGGTCAGGATTAAAGCATTTGTTCCCAACATTTAGAATCAACAGGGTCTGTTGAATTAATTGATCCAGAATTTTGTCCACACATTCACATCTCAACATTTTATCAATATAACTTTCACCAAAACACTGTTCTTATTGAACTTGTCTATGTCCTTTTACTTTTCAAATCCAAATAGTAGGTTTCCTTCAATATCTTCCTGAAAATTCTTTCCTTCCTTTTCTTCTGTAAATCTGTGTTTATTCCTTTTTTGTTTCCTTATTTATCACTTTCCTCCAATCTTGTCCACTCTGGTACGCACATTCTTCACACTTTCGTCAGAACATTCCTTTTTCTCTTCCCTTTAATAATGTCCCTGATTTTATTATTTTTCATATTCATGGTTATGAATATTTTGATGATGTCCAAACAGACCTAAATTTGCATCTGTTTAACATAAATCTTAGAACTATCAGAGAGTTTTTTCCTCTAAATCCATCTTTATCACCAAGATAAATCCACCTAAATCCATCCTTATCACCAAGAATGTAACTAACACAGTTAGGAGACAGAGATGTGGAAAAACTTTAGATTTCCTCTTACCCTACCTCCATCCATTAGATAAGATGAATGATCAAGATTTTCTCAGTTTCTGTCACTAATGTAATTTCTATGTACTTCTTTTTATGACCCTGACACACCAGCCTATTGCAAATACTCATCACCAGTCACTCAGTCCTAAACCAACTGTTTACTAAGTATGCATTTCTCCCCAGTCTTTTCATATTGGTCCTCTCCATCACCCAATGAGTCTCCTTGTAAGCACACAGAGTGAAGAACTCAGACAAAAATTCTAGTACCATTAATTACTCACAACATTGAATGTTGGTCTTACATTTAATGGATGTAATCTGCCAGAAATATTGAAGAATATATTTGTTGACTTCTAGCTTTTCATATTGGTCCTCTCCATCACCCAATGAGTCTCCTTGTAAGCACACAGAGTGAATAACTCAGACAAAAACTCTAGTACCATTAATTACTCACAACATTGAATGTTGGTCTTACATTTAATGGATGTAATCTGCCAGAAATATTGAAGAATATATTTGTTGACTTCTAGAGCAAGGAAAAAGAAAGTAAACAGTCAATACATTTTCTACCTTAGCTTACAAATAAGGAAAGTGTCAAATTCAGTTTGTTGGTATAAAGTCAGAAATAGTTTCATGCAGAAATAAAAATAAATTTTCACTCCTGGCTCTGCAGCTTGTGTCCTTTTATGGTAACTGCAGATATGTAAGTAGTATTATGTAAATTGTGTCATGTATTTACAGCTGTAATGAAGAACATACTCTTAATATATCATTTGAAAACATTGGTTATTGAATGGTATCTATATGAGAATGTTATTTGAACTAATCACACTAAGTTAAAACCTACATCTTAGTCCATCAAAATGTGGAAATAAACGATTTTATTTGTAAGAAAATAATACCACCAAGAACAGTGAGTGTATATACATTAGAAAGACTGCTGGAATAACATTAGGGTTTTTACTGTCTGTACCTGTTTATGTGATTGTAATTCTTGATATTCAAACTCTCCTTTTGTTATTCTGTTTTGTTTTGTTTGGTTTGGTTTGGTTCGTCATGGGGCCTGGACTCTTGGCCTGGCACTGTCCCTCAGCTCTTCGCTCAATGCACTCTACCACTTGAGCAACAGTGCCACTTCCCGCTTTTTCTGCTTATGTGGTGCTGAGGAATCAGACCCAGAGACTCATGTAGACAAGGGCAGCACTCTGCCACTGAGCCACCTTCCCAGCCCTCCTCCTCTTATTCTTATTGTATGTAATCCAACGCTGTTTATAACTATGCATTCAATGTGGGAAATCCAGCTTCAAAGATATCTACGTTTTTTTTTTTCCTTTTCAATCACAACATCGTCATTATCAGGCTACACTGTGGTCATCATCCTCCCCATCAAAATTATTATTAGCAACATAAGTGCTAATTATTGAACATTGGATATGCGTCTATGATTTTATTATTTGTCTTTTGATTAATAATTTTAATGTTACCACTGTGCATGAATTCATATTGAAATTTTGAACAAATAAACAAAAAACCTAAACCATATCAGGTAGTTTGACTATGTGCTTATAACAAATTATGGAATAGATTTTTTGAAGCATTGCAATTTCCTAATCAGTATGAATTAACTTCCTCTCTTCCCCTAACTACAATCAAATATTTAAGAGTTTAGGCAGAACCTTTTCAAGTAATATACTGTAAATGTTACTATAATATCATGTGTATATCTAAAATTCCCTTGAAAGTAATAAACTCTACTTTCTATTGAAATATTAGTTATTTTATTCTAGGAAACTTTTAGAAAAATAGACTGTATATCTTTGAAATGAAAAAGGTCAAAAATAGTAGCATAAAATTTTTAGAGCGAGTCTGTCTTCTCTCTCTCTATATATATATAAATGTTATGTGTAGAATAGTATATTTTTAGAGAATATTTGTCCTCAGAAATATATACATATATCTAAATTTATGTGTAGAATGATATACATTATAGTGAAACAAGTATCTTAAAATATAATTAAAATTTAAAAAAACTTCATGAAAGCAAGTGCCAGTAACTCACCCTTATAATAACAGCTAGTCTGGGTGCTGAGATCTTAGAATTGTTTCCGAAACTAGCCCAGACAGAAAAGTACTTGTTAGATTCTTATCTCCAATTAACCACTAAAAACAACACCCACAACAAAAAATATAGCACATTAATTTCACAAAACCATCTTTTAACTGCTGTGAACATTTCTTAGAAACATGAATACATACCCCTGGAAAATATTAAGTAAAAAAGTATAGAACATTTACGTCCATGTTAAAGACATGATTATTAAGATAGTTTAAGATATTTAGGTAATGATTAGAAGTTAAGAATAATGATAGGACGTCATATATTGGGACTGATTTTTTTATTCTAATTGACAATAGTAATAAAATGACATTTATAATGATTATATAAAATTACTCTTGCTTGGTATTTGAATTATCATAAGTGATAAATATTTTTAAATGATTTCCAAAGCAAAGGAGTATCAATTCTTTTGTAATTTCAAAACAATTAAGAAAATAATTTCAAGGCTGGTTCACTCTAAGTCTATATTTGTTTTCTTGTTCTAGTTTTCCTATGTTAGTAGAAATTAAAATTCCAAAAATGTAATGGATATTGGCATTTAGCAAGATCTTCACAAACACTAATATTGGATTCCCTTCAGTGGAATTATTTTATTTCATTTGTTACTTTCACAAATAAATCAAGATGATTGTGTATTTTGTTATTTTCACTGCTTTTGTTTCTTATCTTGAGAATACGTTTTTCCTAGAAAACTAGAGATAAGCAATTGGATTGAGCATGTAACATATGACTTTCATAAAATACAGATGCATAGATTTGTGTCTTTTGTCATTTGCTAAAAGTTTCTTCCAGAAAAGTTTCTCAATTACTTAGAAGTTTTACCCCTTCCCCTCCACAATTACACCGACATCAAATACAGTGAAAGCAGGGGTTATACTGTGGGGGAGGGACATACAAAGCAACAAAGAAATAATCATAAATGTGTTAGAAACAATCGCACGAAAGAAAAGAAAACATTTGAATACCTACCTTAGGGTTCATTTCCCTAACATCACCTTATCTGGCCTTTTCTGCTTGACTCAGACATATACTAGATATTGCAAATAAGGGAAACCATGGGAAAACAATAGGGATACAGGTGGACTCATTTAAACAATGAGATGTAAAAGTCGTTATGTGGAAAAATAAACTTTACAACTTTGGGGGGGGAACAGGGAGGATTGGGTGGGGGGCAGGGGGAGGATGGGAAGGGAGAGGAAGGGGAAACAAAGGGGGAGGCTACAATGCTTGATAAGAAATGTACTCATTATCTTGCCCAGGTAATTGTAACCCATCTGTACAGTATTTTCACAATAAAAAATAATAAAAAAAATTACTTAGAATTGATGCATAATTCCTAGGTATTCCAGTTATCACATATACTTTTGGATTGAGTTATCTCTGTATAAATCCAAATGGCCAAAATACCCTCAAAATAAACAGAAATCACATCTTTGTTTTAAATGCAGTAGTTTACAAAGAGTTTTTAGCCAACACCAAAACATCTTTTTAGCTATTCTGCATTTTGTGTGAAGAAGTTTTAACAATAGTTTTTTTTCCTGACATGCAATTCACTTACAATATATTATCTCCTTTTATTGTATACATTTTAGTGCTTTGGAAGTGAATTGTGCCTTCATAGGTTTTCAAAGACCGATTTTCACAAACTTGCATTCCTTCAAATAGAAATGCTGTAAATTTTAGAACAGACATTAAAAATAGATATAAAATTCAGTTACAGGAATTTGCCCAGCATACATCCTCTATAGTGTGTCTTTTCAAAATTTGTTTTTTGCGGATCATTTCCAGGGTCTCACACATACTGTTCAAGTTCACTGTCAATTAACTACATTCTCTATCCAAAAAAGTTTTTTTACTTCTGTTTAATACATTCATAGAAGTGTAATGCCTGGATCCTATAAAATTCTCTTTCACCTTTTGAAGACTTGAAATCTTATTTGCTAAAATGATTGTAGTATTATACAAATCGATCACTATCAGAAGTATATCAATTTCTCCACAAATGCATTACTATATTTTGTGTCCTCTTTTTATATTATGGACTTATTAGTGAGTTTTTATTATTTCTTAGCCACTAAAAAGGAGCTTATTTCATATGCTCCTCCTATTGACTATTAATTTGCATATGTTATTTAACGAAATATACTATTCAGGAAAAAAATTTATATAGAATTAGAAGATATAAAAATACTTAAGTTTCAGGGGCTGGGAAGGTGGCTCAGTGGTAGAGCGATGCCTTGCATGCCTGAGGCCCTGGGTTCGATTCCTTTGCATCACATAAGCAAAAAAAAAGCCGGAAGTTGCTCTGTGGCTCAAGTGGTAGAGCGCTAGCCTTGAGCTGAAGAGCTGAAGGACAGGGCCCAGGCCCAGAGTTCAGGGCCCACAACCGGACCCCTCCCAAAAAACACTTAAGTTTCAGAATCATTGTAGCATTAACATTGTAGCATTAACAAATATATGCCCTCTATCTGTTGGATATGGTTTCGTTTCTGTTATAGTGTCCTTTGAATTATGAAAGGTTATCACTTGATATAATCCAGTTCTTGCTTCTCTTTAGCTACTAATGCTTTCCATGTCAAATTTTTAGAAACCTTTACTAATCCGATGTAATGAATATTTACATTTATGTTTTACAGGTTTTTACATCTCACATTTAGTTTGATAATCATTCTTTATAAGGTTTTAGGTAGGCCAGTTGCCGGTGGCTCACGCCTGTAATCCTAGCTACTGAGGAGGCTGAGATCTGAGTATGGTGGTTTAAAGCTATCTTGGGCAGGAAAGTCCATGAGACTCTTATCTCCAATAAACCACTAGAAAACTGGCAGTTTTGTTGTTGCTCAAGCGGTAGAGTGCTCACCTTGAGCTGAAGAGCACATGGACAACTCCCAAGCCCAGAGTTCAAACCCCATGACCGACATACATACACACAAATAAAGGATTGAGGTAATATTCTAAGATCATCCTTTAAATCTAGAGAGGCAATAGTGCCAATACAACAATTTAAGATTCTGTTTTTATTTCATAAAGTCTCATAGCATCCTTTTCATGATCTGTGGAACATAAAACTAAGAATTTATTTTTGAAAAATCTGTTACCTTCTTCTATGCGTCTGTTCTTATAATAGAACTAGGTTATCTTCACTAAACATGGTAATACGATTCAAAGCTTGTATGAAGGTTCAAGCTACACCATTTTACAAGATTGTTATGAATTCCTTGAATTTACATACGGTATTATTGAGCAGGTGGACCAATATTCTCCAGAGATATCTGGATGTTTGATAGTCACTCATACTTCGCACATTGTGGAAACACAAACCCCTGATATTATATATAGATAAATGTCTTTAGAGATTGCTCAAAGCAACTAAAATTAATTTAGGAATGAGTTAAGCTTTAGATAACATTATAGCATAATAAAGCTAAATGATAACAACTTGAGCTGTACTGCAGAAGAGAGATAGATGGGGAAGAATGGTGGATCACATAGGAGCTGTATGTCATTGGTATTGTTTCAAAAAACAGAAAGACTTCAGAGAAGAGAAGGAGAAAAATAAAGTGTTCTGAATCAAGTTTCTTTTTAATCCACCTGATAGTTTGGACTGAAAGTCAGATAACATGGAAAAAATAAAATAGAAAACAAAGCATTTTATAGAGCTGTTACAATGTAAAAAAGTTGTAATAGGAATATAATTCATTTCCAAAGAAATAAGAGAAAGAATAAAACTAACAGTTGCTAATGTGGATAGAAGATGGATCACATTTTATCATATATAATTTTGAAAAGCATACTAGGAATGAAAATTTTAAAAAGTCATAACTTAAAACAAAAATTGTATTATAACTAGACAGTATAGTTCAGTGATAAAACTTTGGCCTAACATATGTGAAGCAATTGTGTGATCTCTCAAGCATTACAAAGTACACACAAAGCACACACACACAAAACCCACATAAACACACACACACACATAGCACATACACACATTTGGAATACTGTTATTATCATATTAAACAGAGGAAATTATCACAAACAGTAAAAGTATTTTAATATATGAAATCATAATATTGCTCATACTATTTAAAAGTTTACTAGAAATAAAACAGTCACAAGATACTTGGATTCTTATAGATTAAGTAAATTGAAAATTAAGAAATAAAAGACATGAGAAATTTGCAAACAAGTTTTAAATAATAAACATTTTGAACCATGTATACTTTTATTTTGATAAAAGATTGATGTTACTGGTGTTTTAACTCAAGATTTAGTATATTATAACCAGGTGCTCTATATCTTGCTAGGCATGGCTATATCTCTAATCATTTCACTCTGGAAATTTTATGATAAGGTCTCATATTTTCCCAGTCTCTCCCGAATTGCAAACCCTATTTACACTTCCCACCATAGTTAGAAAATGGAAACTACAAATCACTATGCCCAGCTCAGTTTTTTTTAATTCAAGTATAAATATTTCCAAAAAGTGACCATGTAATGCAGCCTTTTTTATTAAGTATGTGCTTCTTGAAAATACAGTATTCATTACCTGAACAAATATGTTTAGAACTTTAAGAAATTAAATTTATTTAAATTCATCAACCATATAAAATTTAAGAAAATAATTTTTAAATATTCACATGTTAACTATTTTGAAAGCAAAAAATATATCTCTGAATAATTTACATGTGTTAAAATTATGCAAAACTAAATTAACTAATCTTACAACTCTGAAAAATGAATTACCCTAAAGAAACAAAAGAAAATAATTAAGTTCAAAATTTAGAAAATAAAATGAAGTGTACTCTTTAGTTGACTTAAATAACTGTAAGCCCTCTGTATATCAATTTAATAATAAAAAATGCATGAAGAAAGAAAAGTACCCATTGGTCAATATCGACAGGAAAAGCATCAGTAGTTTTTTTTTTGAGTGTGCAAAAAAATCAATAGAAGCGATAAATATGTTCCTTCCATAATAAATGTACTCATTACTTTATTTAGGTAGCTGTATCCCCTCTGTAAATTACCTTTACAATAAAATTAAATTGAAATTAAAAATAAGCTAAATAATATAACAATTAAGAATTCATAGAGAGCTAGGAAGGTGGCTCAGTGGTAGAACTCTTGCTTTGAATGTTTGAGGCCCTGGGTTGAATTCCTCAGCATCACATAAACAGAAAAAAAAACTGGAAGTGGCGCTGAGGATCAAGTGGTCGAGTGCTAGCCTTGAACTAGCCTTGAGGAACAGCACCCAGGCCCAGAATTCAGGTCCCATGATCCGACACCCTCCCCCCCCCAAAAAAAAAAAAAACAGAATTACTAGAAACCATTGGTTTAAAACTTTTTAAAAAACTGCCCTAAGTACCCAAGTAATAAAATTTGATGATACTATTTAAATACTTCAACTTCAGCAGGGAAGCCAAAAGTTTAAAAACTGTTACAAAGTAAATTAATAAATCTGAATATATTACTATTAATAATAATCGTAAGATGAATTTATAGTGGTAGTCAAATAGGTAAGAAATGAGGCAATTTGCCATTCATTTGATTTAATATGTGAGAAAGAATTTTCTAGGTTTCTTAAAATATATAATCAGTTTAATGAAGAAACTATTCTGTCACATGATATGATAATTAGATGAAGCTGATATTAGAGCAAAGAGCAGATTGTACTAAGTTTTTGCATGTTAAAGTATATGCTTATTTTGGTTGTGGGAAATTGTGTTCAACTTGGGTATTGTTTTTGTAGAGTGGTGTCATATCAGTGGTTAATTTTAGGATAGGGGTTCCCTTTCAAAAGAACATGCATCTGATCTGACTTTTTAGCCTTCCCATTATCAAGGGCATAAGAGTTGCACACCAAATTGTCTTGCTTCCTAACTTGGCTGGCCTGGTTTCGGCAGCCCTTCCAATCTTAACCTGTAGAAAGTGCAGGATGGTGGAAATGATCCATTGCACCCAACTATAGATTGAGAAGGAAGTCCACTAAACTTTTGGCCTGGGTTCTGTTCTCAAGCCTCCTCAGTAGTTAAGAGTTCAGACATATATATGACTTAGGCATGTGAACACCTCAGGACAAGAATAAAAAAGCAGTGAAGTATAGAGGACAGGCCAAATTTTAACCAGCTACTTGGGGGCTGAGTAAGATTAGCTAGCTACTCTGGAGGCTGAGATATGAAGACCACTATTCAAAGCCAGTCCAGTCATGAAAATACATGCGATTATCTCCAAAAAACCAGAAGTGGAACAATGGCTCAAGTGGTAAGCCACTATCCTTGGACACAGAAGCATAGGGATGATGAATGAATAAATGAGCACTTGCACATATGCATGCGTGTATACACGTGCATGTACACACACACACAAACACACACACACACACACACACACACACACACACAAACACACACATGAGTATTTCAATGCGAAGTTCTTTTTTTACCTTGCTGTACCCTATTTCCCTGTATTAGTTTACAAATTAACAAAATCAGCTAAGCACCTATTTACATAGAACTCATCATGTTTCTCTAAAGTAAACTCTCTTTTTAGAAGCATGCTTTTATTTGACCCATATGTAAACTATTCAGGAGTTTGATTCTTCTCCCTCAATTCTGTAGAATTAGATGATTGTTTAGCTTCCCCCTAGCAATATAATTTTGTGAAATCTTGCATCACGCAACGTATTTCTTTCAATAGAACGCAAGCCTCTGTCAAACAATTAATAATAGGTTTTTCTTCTCTTTGCTTGCATCTGTAGTTTTATTATCTTCATAGATTTTATGGTGATCTGTCTGTGCATGGCAAAGACTGCTGTGAAAATAAAAAAACCCGTCACAGCACTTATCATTTATGTACCATCCATAGATATGAAGATGTTTAAATATTACTGAAATTGCTTTGTAATAAATCATGTTCACCTTGACTATCATGAAAAAGAAGAATTGGTTTCTCAGCATTTTAGGTAAGAACTTGATTGAAAGAAACAAAAGGACAAGTGAGGAACAACTCAACACATACATTCAAATGAAACAACACAACCCAAGAAAACAAATTAATTCAGTAGTCAAGAACCTGCAGGAAATGCAAAGACTTAAAAAAACATCAGCTATCACAAACTTATGAAAATCCTGACTACATGGGAATCTACTCTTGAGAGGATAGAGGATAAAGCCCAGACTGGACAAAAAATCAGTACACAATGCCATGCACCTGTTATTCTAAATTCCAGGAAGAATAACATAACATGGACTGAGCCCAAGGTCATACACAAGGATCTGAAAAATAATCAGGATAATTTAGCGCTGGAGACATGACAAAGTGGTAAGAGCACCCATTTAGGGGGCACAAGACACTCAATTCAAACTCTAATATTTGGGTATTAAAGTAAAAAGCTATTATTTTAAATAATTGGAATAATTGTAAGATTTGAATATTTGAGTGGAAAAATGCATGAGAGAGATAGAATGAACCCACGTTCCAATGCTTTCACCTTAAGTGAAAATATTTTATGGTACTTCAGACAAAACAGAGTTACCTTGCAAATGAGCATGGTTGTGCATTTGGGTGATGGAAATACTTTAATTACATAGGTGTAAATTAAATAGATTTTATTTGGGTAGATTGTACTTCCTAATCTAAGAACCTGGATGATAACCCTGAGATTTTTCTCTCAAGGCTACCACTCTACTATTTGAACCACACTTCCAATTCTGATTTTCTGTTGATTGTTTGGTGATAAGAGGCTCCTGGACATTCTTGCCCAGGATGGCTTCAAACTGTGATTGTCAGATCTCAGCCTCCCGAGTAACCAGGATGCCAGGCATGAGCCGTCGATAGTTTTAATAATTTAGTAAATTGTACAGTTACTGAAATTATACATTATCATATAACCTGCATAATATATGTGTGTATGTATATATCAATGCATACGGATAGAAATATTTAGCATATTTTTGTATCTACAGTACATTTATGAAATCATCCATTATAAAATAAAATGGAAAAAAGTTAATAAGGAGCAAAACAAAGGAAATTATCACATGTTTCTTGTTGTTGAATGGAATAAGAATTCAAGAATCAGGTTGGGAAAATCATCTCTACGTTAACAAAATGGATAAGAGCTATTAATTCCAATCCATCTATTTGCCCATGTTGTGCAACCTCACACATGAGTGTCAAAATCAAACCACACTTTTTGCCTTTGCTTTTAACTCACCTGATATAATTTACGGGTTAGATGAAGTAATCAAATAAAGATTAAAATAATATTATGTGAGGCTATGAATTAGAGCTGAACATGATTTTAAATATGATAATAGTTAATTAAGTTGCATATTTCTTACGTTTACTCTGTCATGTCCCTCATTCCCACATTAGGAAAGTACATAGAAGGTTCTCACTAAATTATATGTACAATTATGAAAAAAATGTTTTGAAAGAATATGGGCACAGTGGTGTTTTAGCTTATTGAGACCTGTAGGGGTAAGTGTAGGGGTAAGTGTGTTTTTGAGGACTTGCAATACATTGTGATGAAGATGAAGGGAAGGATGTTCTTATTATGGAAAACTGGATAGAGTATTGCTCCCACAAAGGAAGTGATGAATTATTCCAAAACGTAACAGTAAAATCACTTTCACAATCATGTTCACTGCTGCACTATTCACTGTAGCCACGTTACGGAAACAGCCCAGATGCCCTTTGGCAGAGTGATGATTAGAGAAAGAGTGGCACATATACACAATTGGATTGAACCCATCCATTTTGAAGACTGTTACATTATTTGCAACGAAATGGATAGATCTAAAAATATATTAATGGAACTAAGTCAGAGCCATATTTGGAAGCTAGAAATTTATACAAGTTTACACAAAAATATTAACCAAAGCATGCTATTTGCAGAGGAGTATTTCAAAGGTGTAATTTCTTATAAAATTGAATTTTACTCAAACAAAATGAATACCAGGAAACTATCACTTGGAATATGTGAGTGGAAGTCAAAAGGAAGGAATAAAGAGAGTTATGGACGAGGAGCCTGAAGGTATAATATTCAATACAGATAGTATGAAACTAGAAAAAATTAAAGTGGGGTGAGGTTTCGAAGGGTGTGGAAAAGTTATATAAAGATCCATTTTACTTTAAAAACCTGATATGTTGAATGAAAATTCCCTTGTACAAGTATTTAAGATAATAAGAATATAATTTAAAACAATGGAGACATCTGATCTTAAATTCTATTTCCATCTCTTTTAAAAACTAAATTTATTTGCTCTATAATTTGATGAGAGGGATGGATTTTGTGGCTAGCTAAATCATTGCACATCTGTCTCTCTCTTCCTCTCTCCCTTTCATGGTTCTTATAAGTAATATGATTGCTCCATAATTATCATAATTTATTTTGCTTTTATATTTTTGGTTGCATCATTTCACTTTCTGCTCTGCCATATCCCAATTCATTTACATAGAAGACATTATTTCCTGTTTTCTCATTTTTAGAATAAGCTGCACAAGAAGACAACACTGGTCCTCATTTTCAGTCTGTACCTTTAAATACGGAGGAAAATCTTTCCTCTGCTCTCTTCCAATTCCCTACTCTCCAGTTAGAATAATTTAGAATAGTAAAAATGAAAAAAGAGAAAAGAAATAATAGTGAAAAAAACAGATGCAGCAAATTCACCAGATTTTTCTGACCATATCATCCAATGTGAACTATTGGGGAAATACATGGACAGCTCATTCTCACTGGCACTCAAAGTCTCTGGTTAGGCAATTCTGATGAAGTTGAGGAACAAGATGAAAAAGTGAGAAATGGTATCAATTGCAAAAAAAATGAAATAGTATCCAAGCAAATTTCTTATTTGTTCTGCTGAAAATAATCGCCTTACTACAGTGCAGAGACTACTTTCCAAAAAGGTCACTCATGTGATTACTAGGGATGACGATGAGTATACCCCTCTTCATCGAGAAGCCTACAGTGGACACTTAGATATTGTCCATGAGTTGGAGGCTCAAGGCAGATATTCATGCAATAACTGCGAATGGCTGGACATCCCTGCACAGTACTTATATATGGAATAATAACAGAGTGGCTTCTTTATTTCATCATGATGCAGATACCAATGGCCAAGTTAAAGGCCTCTTGACCCCCATGCATCTTGCTGCTGGGAATAGATTTAGCAATGATGCGCTGGATCTCCTTCTATTGAACCATTATATCAAGCCAGGTCTGAAGCACAACTTGGAAGAAACTGAATTTGATATTGCCAAAAGGATAAGTGTGTATCACTACCTCTTTGAAGTTGTGGAAAGCTGTACAAATTGTTCTCCTAAGTCCTAATGGATCAGTTAAGTTTCTTTAATTTCAAAATTGCCAGTCCATCCTATGTGACCATAGAAAATATTTTCACAATACAAAGCAACAGCAATACCTTACTTTAAAAATTCATGTATTCCATGGTATTCTTCCAAGTGAATTGCCTGACTTTGATGTCAAAATATATTTGAGTTGTTTGTATACATCTATAATGATTTCTATAGAGTTTGTGATTTTTTAAATCAGAAAAAATGTTAATTTATCTGTTGAAATGAGTAGTACAAAAACTAAAGATATTTCTGGTGCTTGTCTGAAAAAGTATATTTTAAAATATTTAGTATTCTGTTTGTATAATGTCCATAATCTATTTCATTCGCTCCTAGATATAATACTTTGAATTCGACATTGTTTTATAATACATACGTTCATTAATAAATGTGTCCTTTCAGATTGCATTCTATATAGAAACATTTTAAGATTCTTTTAATTCCTAGGTCCTTATAAAATTTTATTTCTTTGGGATAAAATGACAATGTTATTTATTTCAAAAGTTTTATAAAGGTTAGGCTATGTAAAGGCCTTTCTAAAACAGTGAAGATTGAATACACTGATGTCAAACTAACTTTTATTTCTATGAATTACATATATTATTACACTTGTATATTTGTAATCAACTTTTGAATAACTGTTTTTTCATTTCTTGCATCTGAAGAATGAAAAATATGGAATACTTCACAAATTTTCATATCATCCTTGTGCAAGAGGCATGTAAATCTCTGTATTGTAATTCGGGTAGACCTGCTGCTGAAGCATGTAGTATCCTATAAACTTAAGTAATCAATGATGCAATCTTAAGACAGGTATATATCCTTGGTTGCCTATTTGTAACAAGGAAACCTTATTGTTCCCAAAATTGCTATTCATCTTATTTCTGTAAAATTCTGTGTATGGTGGAAAAAACTTATGTTGTTTGTTCGATTGCTCACATTTGCAAGTTTTTGTAAATGACTATTTTAAGTCTTTTTCATTTGAAATTTGATCATACTTTGAAGCCGTTATAGATAGGTGCAAAGGTGATGGATTTTCAAGTACTTATTTATTAACTGATTTAGCTTTGTGGAGCTAATGGATTCAAAGTAAGCCTTGCTTAAGAGCTACTTCTAAATTTCTGCAGCTTAAAATTTCCCAAATGAGGTCTTGCTGGCAAAAATGTCTCCTTGACCTTTTACCCTTGCTTCATGTAGGAACAGCCCAACCAGAATGTCTTACCCTGACAGCATAGATTGTCTTACTGGAGCAAAACTAATCTTAGTTACAAGGGATTATATAGAGACGAACAGTTCAGACAGAACTGTTCGGACTAGAAGGTATTTTTTCAAAATATAACTGCTTATTACACCCTACCATTTCAAAAGTAGCTAAAGCCAAGAAGGTGAAAAAGTTGTTCATATGCATGATTACCTAATGTCTTGGCCTGACTACCATCCAACCAGGCAGGAAGTTACACCACTGATTTTCTATCACCAAATATATTCCATAGCTCCAGGAGAAGTCCATATGTTTCTCCTCGTTATTAGGCCTTAAATTGCTAGTGTTTTAACCACAGTGTTTCCTCTTGCCTCTAAGCTGTACATCCCCGAATGGTAAAGCTTTAGTTCTAATTCTCCCAAACAATGAGGTAGAGGCAATGGAATAATACTTTAAAACAGTTGCCTTTGATTCCCTAACCACAACGGAACAATGCAAAACATTTTCTTATAGATAATTATATATTTTATATTTATATGTGTTGATTTTATATTTCACACAGTGGATCTTACTGGAATTAATTGATAATTTGACAAATTATTTTATATTATTCCAATAAATAGATTGGAATATAAATAATCAGGATTAGAACATATATTAGAATATAAAAAGTATCAATGCAATGTTTTCAGTATAAACTTGTGATACTTTCTACGTGTTCTTGGTCTTCTGAATTCACATGGTAAAAAAAACAATGTTGTTTTCCTCTAATCTATAAGGGATTTTACTCTGGTGCTCTGTTTATTGTTTTAACTCGCTGGTCCCAAATTGTTTTTCTCCATATTTCTGAAGCATTCCTACTGATTATACTCAAATTTTGCTAATATGATGTCTAAAAGGTATTATTCTTCTACAGGATCCATGGGTCCTAGGATCCCAGGTCCCAGTTATCTGCATCATCAGATAACTAGGGCAAAAGTTCCCACCTATGCCCATGCAACATGCCAAGAGAAAGTAATTGAAGACCCATCTCAATTTCTCATTTCTTATATTTCAGGGCCCCAATTCCTTGAAATGCAGGAATTAGCAGTGAGCAATTGGGAAATGCAAAGCAACTTAAAATGCAAGATGAAATCACAAAATGTGAAAGTACAGTAATTCAAACTTTCAATTTTCAGATGACCATGCCATATGAGTGGAAAAGACCACAAATGTCACAAGATTATTTGTAATACCCTTCTCCTAATGATTAATGAATGATTTCAGTCCAGTATCAGCAGGCTAAAAAATAGTTCCTGAACGATAGATCCATAATTGGTCTACCAATGCTAGGAATACTTGACATAGAGGTCAAATGTAATTCAAAAAACATTAATTGAGAAGATCCTTAGTGCTTCAAAACACTGGTACTTCAGTAAACTTGGTTCTGTAGTATAAAAATGTTGTCATTCTCAAACAAATGATAACCTAAATTTAATCTGCTGAAAGTATATTCCTTTTCAAATAAACTTTTAAAAATCACATTTGCCAAAATAACACTTTACAAGTGATGATATTTAGTGAGGTTACTAGTCTTTCAAGTGTAGGGAGCAAGTTTCAATAGAGTTGATTTATTCACCCAGCACTAATGCCAAACAGGTTCAACCATTCATTAAAGTGTAGGAATAGTACCCCCCACCATTTGTGTTTTTCAGTAGGTGCCTTCAAAAATTTGTTAAATAGTTCAGCTTCCAATATTTCAAACCAAAACATTAGCTAATAAAGTAAATTTCATCACATAAGTACATTTTAAAAAGTCATGAATAGTTGCCTTATCATATGGTGTTTTACGTTTTCCCTATATGTCTAACATAGTAAGAAATATGACTTTAAATCTTGAATATGGGTACTCATCAGAGATTTGACAAACATACAATCTGTCTTCTATTTCTATCATATTCCTCTACCGTAGTAAATTTTATATTTCTTCTTTTGCCAATACTTATAGGTAGTTGAAAATATTATCCCATGTAAAATAAAATAATCACACACCACTGTACAAAGCCATTTAGAAAAACTGGTAGTTAGGAATACATTCTAAGCCATTTTTAAACTTTCTTGTTGACTACAGATTAATCTTCCAAATGGAGGGCAATGAAATCATGTCTAGGTGCTTCATGTCTCCAGTCTTGCAAATTGTTACTTCAGATGAATGAATTATGGAAATATAAGCTGATATCAGTTCAAGTATATGCAGAATTGAAACTCCATGGAATGTATATAAACCTTTCAAAGTACTAACAGACAGTTTAACAGAATGAGTATCAGGAAATTGAATTAATAGTAATAATAGTAAAGGAATAATAATAAAGCCATAGAATGAACGAAGAATGGAACAAGGGGCAAGTACAGCTAGAATACTTATATACACATGTGAGAAAGGAAATGGTAAATCAGAAATAAATCTTGTAGAAGAGGTTGGTTGAGAATGATAGAAGGAGTGACTCTGATCCCGGAACATTGGACAATTAGATGGACATTTTTGTAACACACTTTCACAACTTTTTGAAATTCAGTGAAAAAACACAACAAAAAGCAAAAACACACAAAAAGCACAACCAAACAGCAATCTCTATAGAGTCTGATTATGACCTCTCAAAATTTTAAATAGTTAATGAAGGACAATCTTGAGAAAAGCATACAAAGCTGTTCGAAGTGAGCAATTTGGGGTAGAGGAGAAATTTTAACAGATTTAAATAGACTGTTTAAGGTTATAAATCACCTACATCTGCTGCAAATATTTTCTTCTGCGAGTTCTCTTGGTCTGAAAGGATATTCCAGTCCTGAGCCACACTTGATAGCTTGTGAAGATAGAATGGAAGAAACAAGATCAAGAACCCATTACTCCATTGGAGAGGAAACAGTAGTCTACGTTTTCTCTCATTTCTATTGACTACTTTTATTCATAAGTTTAAGTCAAGTGATTTGAATTAAATATTTCCTTCTTTGTTCTGGCAAAGTAATTGGTCAAAATTATTCACTAAATATTATTAGCCATTTTTTTCTATCATGCTGTTTTCTTGTCCAAGCGAGTCCATTAAACTTCCCGCTTGCATTTGGTTGCCACGGAAACCCAGCATGAATGTTAATGAGGACAATCTCTAATGTAAAACTTTGCCTCCAAAATACCAGTCCAAGAAGCTGTGATCACAAATATTTAGCTATACATTTTTCTTTTTTCTTTTACCTTGAAAGTCTTCTTTGTCTAAAGTGCCCTCAAAAATAAGTACTCTTCCAATTTTTGGATCAATCACTTATAACCTCAAAGATATTTTGCTAACAATATGCTTAGAGGAAACCGAAGAATACTGCACTTTTATCTTCTCTCTTAAGACTCTCCTTAGATACCATATCAGGAACAGTGAAGTTATTCTTTGCAAAATTATTTCAATAGATCATTTTTTTCTCTTCATCTTGCATTTGCTCAACAAGATGTATGGAGAATAGAGTTGAATCACCCATACCATGGATGACAGTGTCTTTTACAAAAGGAAAATGCTCCTATGTCCTATTTCTCTGTCCTCCTCTTAGCTCTTGCCTGATTTCCAACTAATCACAGATTCTTAGCTTGAAGTCTAATGAAGGTGAAGGACTATAAGGCCTCCCCCATTGCTACATTGTAGGGCTAGATCTCTGGCAGGAGGTAAGCGTGAATGACGCACTCAAGGAACACACGTTGGGAGAACAGGCTTAAGCAGTTCTGGTTTATTTCTGCACAAGGGTTGGGATTTTATAGCTCCAGCTTTCCCAACCTCCTGAGTCCTTCCCAGCCAATTACTTAGCGGGGAGTTGATGATGGGCACTGCTTGGTGACAGGCACTGATTGGTCCCCTGGGGGCATGTAGGGAGCATAGACAGCTCATGGCTGGAAAGCTAGGCAGACGTGCCTGTGGGTCACGTCTCTATGAGCAGGAACTGTGCTTCAACTGCTACTCTAGCTGACTCAACCAGATCTGACCGGCTCTACCCACAAATTTTCCCTTTTCTTTTAAAAGGACCGTCATTATGGTGACCCGTCATTGGAGGCATTTTTGCCGGGAGTGCAAGCATTTAATAATTCCTAGGAGAGTAAGCCCTACATGTGCACGGCCTCCCCAGATGACCAGAGAGGATGGCAAAAACCATTGTTGTAACTTTTTAAGCACATCTTCTAAAAAGGAGACAGCGGGAATAAGCTGAATGGTGGTCTGGTTTAGGTGGGTAACATCATGCAGCAGGTTTTGGTTGAAGTTTAAGTACTTAAGGGACTTAGGGCCTTTGAGGTAGTTACTAACTTCAGTGAAATTGGGTGCGGGAGTGGTAAGCTAACAGACAGAATTAGTCATAGCATTACATAGTCCTCCTTGTTGTAATCAAAGAAACGTAATCTGTTCTTGGAGCAAGTCTATTTGTTGTTGGAGCACAAGGAGGCCTCCCTTAAGATGATTGGCAACTTGTAAATGTTATAATTCTATGGATGACAGTTGAGGGATGAGCTGGTTTATTTGTTGCACAGTGGACACGCTTTGGGACAGCAATACAGTGGTGGTGGTAGCTGAAGCCACTGTAGCGATGATTGCGGACCCGATTGCAAGGATCAATCCTACTGCTCTTTTAGTGCGCGGATGAATCAATTGAACCTGGGAAAACACGTACCAAACCTGCAAAAGGATATGAGTCATTGGGTTACCAGTGATTGCTGAGAGTGCAAGTAGCGGAGGAGTTGTCTCCTAGACGGGCTCTAACCACTACCATTCCTGACACCTGGTCATATCCAGATCAGTTACAGAGACGAATATTGGCCAATAGGAAAGGGGACAAAATGAGGCAGGAATGTGATGATCAAACGATTGGCATGGGGAGTCCTAGGTCTCCCAATCGTCCTCCTGAAGAATCATAAAACTCCTTTAGATTTTGAGGTTTGGGATCCTTTTCAGATTGGTTTTATATAGCTGGGTCTCTACCCTTAAAAGAGTTTTAAAAGAGAAACTATGAAGATGAAGCAGTGGGTGAGGCTTCAATAGCCAAGAAGCTGTGTTTAATTGGAAATCAGGAAAGAGCTGAGAGGAGGACATAGAAGTAGGAAACAGAAGCATTGTCCTTTTGTAACAGACCTGTCTTCCAAGGTATGGGTGATTTACCTCTATTCTTCTCCATACATCTTGGTGAGCAAATGCAAGAACAAGAGAAAAATAATATATTGAAATGATTTTGCAAAGAAAAACTTCACTGTTCCTGATATGGTATCTAAGGAGAGTCTTAAGTGAGAAGATAAAAATGGAGTATTTTTTGGTTTCCTCTAAGCATCTTGTTAGCAAAATATATCCTTGAGGTTAGAATTGATTGAAACAAAAAGTGATGGAGCACCTATTTTTCTGAGCAATTTAGACACAAGAAGACTTTCAAGGTAAAGGAAAAAGAAAAAAGTTAGCCAAGTATTTGTAATCACAGTTTCTTGGACTGGTTTTCTGGAGACAATTTTTACATTAGATTTGTCCTCATTAACATAGATGTTGTTTCATGGCAACCAAATACAAGAGGAAAGTTTAATGGACTCGCTTAGTCAATTAAACAGCAAAATCAAAAAAAATGGCAAATAACTTTTAGTGAATTATTTGACCAATTACTTTGCCAGAATAAAGAAGGAAAATGTAATTCAAAATGAATTGACCTAAAAGTATGAATAAAATGTAGTGAAGAGAGATTAGAGGAAAACATAAAGGATTGTTTTCTCTACAGTGGAGTAATGGGTTCTTCATTTTGTTTCTTCCATTCCATTTTTCCAAGCTATCAATTGTGGCTCAGGACTGGAGTATCAAGTTCAGACAAAAAGAACTCATAGAAGAAAGATAATATTCGCAGCAGATATATGTGATTTATAACCTTAGATAATCTATTTAAATCTGTTCAAAATCCTCCCCTACGCCAAACTGCCCTCTTTGAAAATCTTTGTTTGCTATTACTAAGACTTCCCTCCATTAACTGCTTAAAATTTTTGAGAGGTCATATTCATACTCCCTACAGAGTGCTGTTTGGTTGTGATTTTTATGTGTTTTTGTGTTTTTTAACTGAATTTCCAAAGGTTGTGCAAGTGTCTTACAATTAAATATGTCCACCTAATTATCCATTGCTCCTGGATCACAGTGACACCTTCTATCATTCTCAACCACCCCATTCTCCAAGATTTATTTCCGATTTACCACTTCCTTTCTCAAATGTGTACATTGAGTATTCTAGCTGTACTTGCCCCTTGTTCCATTTTTTCATTCATTCTATGTCTTTACTATTATGGCTCTCTGGTTTCAACTTCCTGATAGTCATTCTGTTAAACTGTCTGTTAATATTTGAAAGGTTTATATACATTCCATGGAGTTTCAGTCCTGCACATACTTGAACTGATGTCAGCTTATATTTCCATAATTCATTCATCTGCAATAACAATTTGCAAGACTGGAGACTTGAAACACCTAGACATGATTATATTCTCATCCATTTGAAGATTAATCATTAGTCAACAAGAAAGTTTAAAAATGGCTTTGAATGTATTCTTAACTACCAGTTTTTATAAATGGTTTTGTAGAATGATGTGTGATTATTTTATATTACATGGAATAAAACTTTCTACTACCTATAAGTTTTGGAAAAAGAAGGAAAGTAACATATACTACTATAGAAGAATATGATAGAAATAGAAGATAGATTTTGTCACATCTCAGATGAGTACCCATATTCAAGACTTAAAGACATATTTCTTACTGTGTTAGACAGAGGGAAAACAAAACAGCATATGATAAGGCAAGTATTTGTGACTTTTTAAAATGCCCCTTATTAAGTGATGAAATTTACTTTATTAGCTAATGTTTAGGGTTAAAATATGGGAGGCTGATCTATTAAACAAATTTCTGGAAGGCACCTACTAAGCAACACAAATGGTGCGTGGTACTACTTTTAGACTTTAATGAATGGTTGAACCTGTCTGTCATTAGTGCTGGGTGAATGAATCAACTCTATTGTAACTTGCTCCCTACACTTGAAAAACTTGTAGTGTCACTAAGTGTCATCTACTTATCAAATGTTATTTTGGTAAGTGTGATTTCAAAAAGTTTATTTGAAAAGGAATACACTTTCAGGAGATTAAATGTAGGTTGGTTTGAGAATGACAACATTTTTATACCACAGAACCAAGTTGTACTAAAGTACCAGTGTTTTGAAGCACAAACGATCTTCTCAATTAATGTTTTGCTGAATTAAATTTAACCTCAAAGTCATTTTCCTGACCATGGTAGATCAATCACGGATCTATCCTTCCAGGAACTATTTTTTGGGCCCACTTATGCTGGACTGAAATATAACATTAGTCATTAGGGGAGGGGTATTAAAAATAATCTTGTGACACTTTCTGATCTTGTTCACTCATATGGGCTGGTCATCTGTCAATTCAGGTTGAAATACAGTAATTTCTCTCGATTTTGTGACTTCATCTTTCATTTTAAGTTGCCCTACATTATACAATTGCTTGCTGCTAATTCTTGTTTCTCAAGGAATTGGAGCCTGAAATATAAGAAATGAGAAATTGAGATGGATTTTCAGTTACTGTCTGCTGGCATGTTGCGTAGGCCTAGGTGAGAAGTATTGCCCCTGTTATCTGATGATGCAGGTAACTCAGCCATAAGATATTAGGACCCATGGGTCTATAGAAGAAAAATGTCTTTTAGATATCATATTAGCAAAATTGGAGTATAATATGTAGGAGGAATGCATCAGAAATATGGAGAAAAACAGTTTGGGACCAGTGAGTTAAAACAATAAACAGATCATCAGAGTAAAATCTCTTATAGATTAGAGGAAAACAACATTGATTTTTAACAATGTGAATTCAGAAGACCATGAACACTTAGAAGGTATCATAAGTTTATACCGAAGACATTGCATTGATACTTTTTATATTCTAATATATATTCTAAACCTAATTATTTACATTCAAATTCTATTTATTGGAATAAATAAATATCAATTTATTTGTCAAATTATCAATTGATTCTAGTTAGTTTCACTGTGTGAAATATAAAATCAGCATATATAAATATAAAATATATAACTATATATAATATAATAAAATGGCACATGTTTTGCATTGTTCTGTTTTGGTTAGGGTATCCAAAGCAACTCTGTTTTAAAGTATTTTTCCATTATCTCTACCTCAGTGTTTGATAGAGTTAGATTTAAACCTTTACCTTTTGTAGATTTACAGATTGGAGGCAAGAGGAAACATTACCAATTTAAGGCCTAATAACAAGGAGAAACATATGGACTTCTCCTGGAGCTATGAAAATATTTGGTGATAGAAAGGCAGTAGTCTAAGTTCCTGCCTGGTTGGAAGGTAGACAGGCCAGGACATTAGGTAATCATGCATATGAACAATTTTTTCACCTTCTTGGCTTTAGCTACTTTTGAAATGGTAGGTATAATAAACCATTATATTTTGATAAAAAACCTTCTAGTCTGAAAAGTTCTGTCTGAAATATTCATTTTTCTATGATCCCTTGGAACTAAGATTTATTTTGTTCAAGTAAGACAATTTACGCGATCAGGGTAAAATATTCTGGTTGGTCTGATCCTACATGGAAGAAGGGTAAAGCATCAGGTAGACATTTGTGCCAATGAGACCGCATTTGGGAAAATTTCAGCTGCAGAAGTTTAGAAGTAGCTCTTAAGCAAGGCTTACTTTGAATCCGTTAGCTACACAGAGCAAACTCAGTTGAATAAATAAGTATTTGAAAAAGCCATCCCCTTTGGACCTAGCTAAAAATGCTTCAAAGTATGATTAAACTAAAATGAAAAAGATTTAAAATAGTCATTGACAAAAAAATTACAAACGTGAGCAATCAACTGAACAATATAATTATTTTCCATTATACACAGAATTTTAGGGAAATAAGATCAGTAGCATTGTTAGAAACAATAAGGTTTCCTTATTACAAACAGGCACCCAAGGATATAATCCTGTATAAATATTGCATCATTAACTACCTAAATTTAGAGGACATTACATGCTTCAGCAGCACATGAACCCAAATTACACCAATACAGAGATTAACATGGCAATTGCAAAGGATGATATGAAAATCTGTGAATTATTCCAGATTTTTCATTCTTCAGATGCAAGAAATGAAAAACAATTATTAAAAAGTTGATTACAAAATTACTAGTGTAACAATACATGTAATCCATATAAATAAAAGTTAGTTTGACATCAGTGTATTAAATCTTCACCGTAGAAAGGCCTTTATATAGCATAATCGTTATAAAACTTTTAAATTAGACAACATTGTCATTTTATTCCAAAGAAATATACTATAAAGACCTAGTAAAAAAGGAATCTTAAACTGTTTTGGTATGGAATGCAATCTGAAAGGACACATTTATTAATGAACCTATATATTATAAAACAATGTAGAATTCAAAGTCTTATATCTAGGAAAGAATAAAATAGATTATGGGCATTATACAAACAGAATACAGAATATTTTAAGGTATAATTTTTCACATAAGCACCAGAAATATCTTTAGTTTCTTTAGTACTCATTTCAACAGATAAATTAAAATTATTTCTGAATAAAAAAAAGCAAAAACTCGAGGGGGTCCAAGATGGTGACGGGGAACTGGGGGAACGCCACAGCTCTCCCCAACCAAAAAGAGAGTTTGAGTTCCAACGTTTAATCTCCCCAAGAGACCGACAACAACAAAAAAATCAACATCCAGAGAAAAATAGGAGTTGAAAAGAAGAATTTCACAACAGAGAAGCTTGAAGACGCCTCCCCCAATGTCTATTGGCCACAAAGCAGCGTGCCAAGCCATGGCCAGCCCGGCCTGGTGGGAGCTATCGGTGGCCCAGATACACAGGGAGTTGTCTGCAGATCACCGGCACCAAAGACCCCTGAGGTATCAGTGTCAGACCGGCTGATCCTGACGAATGAAGAAACCTCCAAGCAGGGAACTTACACAAAGATCCCACCCATTCCCCTCACTCTCCATTGGAGCAGAGAGGCTCCATCCCACCAAAGCCACTCAGCCCCATGGCAGGAACCTCAGAGATACATGAGATGCCCACAGAACACCAGAGCAGAAGAACTGAAAGGAAGTGGTGCTGATCCAGAGAGCACAAACAGAGACAAACCCCAGCAATCAGAACCTGAACAGAGTCCCTGCCCCACCCCTCGGGTGGAGGCCAGAGGCCCATCCCGTGGAGCGGACCCAAACAGTGTCAATGGAGGCAGTGACAGAAAAGAAACACACAGAGCCACCACCTCTCAGCCTAGCCCACAACCACCTCAATTGAACTCTGACTGCAATGGCAACCAACAACAACCTACATCACATGGAAACAAATAGCTCCAGGGTGAGTACCCCGCAGGGGACAGTGTATTCCTCAAGGGAGACCAGAGCTGGTGGGAATCCCCAGACCCCCTACCCCAAAACCTGCACCACAGGACCCACTAAAACTAGAAACTGTTCAAGAGCTCCACCAGCCCATGAATCACACTCAGCTGGCCAGGCTAGAACAAGAGAGACCCTGGAAGGAAGCTTAAAAGCCCAAGCCTGGTACAGCGCCACTGGGTCAAGAACCCAACGGTGGAAGAAATTTGAACTGTGTACTCCAAGCTGCGTAATCTAGGTGGGAAACAGAGCAGCACAGGTCCAACAGCAGTGCCCAGGCTGGGGTCTGGGACCAGGCCTGGGGATCTGGTTCCTGAGCAACATAACCAACTCCTCCCAACTGAAATCAGAAGCTGAGCATATGCCTCAGTAGAGGGGAGAAAAACAGGGAACTACACTCCTGGTAATCATGCCTGTGACAGCAAAAGATGCGGGGGGGTTCAGGACAAGAGAAGCCCAAACTCCACAAGAACCTGACCCATGTATTCTAGGCTAAGAATTGAACAACACAGGCCTCCAGCACCCGATAATAGTCAGGAGCTCAGGCTGGTAAGGTGCTCAACAGTACAGTGTTGTCTTAGGTGCAAGAGGCCCTGGATCTGATTCCTCAGCAAAACATAAGCTGAAAGGGCCAGATGTGGTGCTATGGGTCAAATGGTAGGGTACCAGCCTTGAGTTGAAGAGCTGAAGGACAGCACCCAAGACCAGAGTTCAAGCCCACAAATAGCCAAAAAAGTAAAACAAAACAAAACATCAGGAGACCATAGCAGACTCCAGCATCTGGGAGAATACATCCAGCACATCCAAACTAGCCAAGAGCACCTGTAGGAACAAACAGGAGCAGTCTAGGCTGCTCAACCCTTCTAACGGCGGGAACTGCCAGTGATCTACAGCAGAGAGCTGAGAATCCTGTGTGGGTCAGACCAGCAGCTGGAGGTCGGCCCCCAACAGAATCGAGATCAGGTACAGACTCCCTCTACCAGCACAGAAACAGTAACCAAGCAAAGACAGACACCTATTGACCAAAACAAAATTTCAGATTAGTCTGCAATAATCCCTGAATAACCATGAGAAAATCACAGAGAAATATTATAAGGTTTATCAACAGCTAGGATAGCAAGCTATCTCTAAAAGCCAGCAGCAAGCCAGGGGAGAGCACCACTGGGAGCAAAGCAGGAATGGAAGACAAACACTACATCCAAGACATGCTGGAGGCAATGACTCAAGAAATAAAGTGAGAAATAGACCAGAATTTGAAAGAACACTAGGTCAAAATACCAAAAGAGGTGCAGGACATCAAACAGGAGATGCATGCAAAAATAGAGGTAGCACACACCTCACTAAGCCATGAGATAAGTGACAAAATAGAGGCAGTACACACCTCATTAAGAGGTGAGATTAGTATTTTGAAAACCAACATTGAATCCATTGAAATCAACAATGAGTCCATTTCCTCCATGCAAAACACAATGGAAGCCACAGTTAACAGAGTGAACAAAATGGAATTCAGAAGACAGAATACATCAACTGGAACAAAAAATGACAGATATGGAAAATTCACTTAAATTATACCAAAGGGAAATTCAAGGGCAAGCAGATAGTGCCAAGAAAATTAACCTTCATATACGAAGGTGAGGAATATCAAAGCAAGGGAATGCAACACCTATTCCACAAGATAATCGGTGAAAATTTTCCCCATCTCAAAAAAGAACATCTTACCCACATAACAGAAGCATATAGAACACCTAACAAGCAGGATCCCAGGAGAAACATTTCTAGACACATTATAGAATAAATGATAGATCTGAATGATAAGGAAACAATCTTGCATGCAGCAAAAATGAAGAAGGAGCTATACTACTATAGGAAAAATATTAGAATCACTACAGATCTCTCCACACAAACACTGAATGCAAGAAAGGCCTGGGAAAGTACCACATGAGCCCTGAGAGCCAATAACTGCCAACCCAGACCGATATACTCAGAAAAGCTAGCATTCACATTCGATGGAGAACTGAAAACTTTTAATAGCAAAGAAAAACTAAATTAATACATAAACATTAAGCCAGCGTTACAAAGACTACTAAGAGGTGGAACACAACCTGAGAAAAGCAACCAGAAACAGAGAACTGCACCCAGACAGGCATTAATAGAAGTCTATCTGAGCAAGGACAGAGGAAAGGAAAGAAGAAAAACAGTGACCATAATGCATCTCTCTATACTATCTCTTAAGATTAACGGGCTTACTTCACCAATCAAAAGAAAAATAACTGCAGTTTGGATCCTAAAACACGACCCATCCATCTGTTGCCTTCAGGAGACCCACCTCTAAGCCAAACATGCAAACAAACTCAGAGTGAAGGGTTAGAAAAGGATCTACCAATCAAATGCCCCTAGTAAGAGAGCAGGCGTAGCAATCCTTATATCTGACAAAATAAACTTGTCATTAAAATCATTACAATGTCAAACCATCCCTGCATCTCTGGGATGAAGCCTACCTGGTCATAGTGTATGATTTTTTTAATGTGTTTCTGGATTCTTTTAGCTAGAATCTTAAGGATCTTTGCACCTGTGTTCATCAAGGAAATTGGCCTGTAATTCTCCTTTTTGGTTGGGTCTTTGCCTGGTTTGGGGATGAGTGTGATATTGGCTTCATAGAATGAGTTTGGGATAGCTCCCTCCTTCTCTGTTTCTCTGAAGAGCTTGAGGAATGTGGGTATTAGTTCTTCTTTAAAGGTCTTATAGAATTTTGCTATGAATCTATCTGGTCCTGGGCTTTTTTGTTTGGAAGACTTTTGATAGCTTCCTGTATCTCCTTGTAGGATATTGGCTTATTTAATTGGTTTCTTCTTTGCTCAGTTTGGGCAACTTGGATTTTTCTAAAAATGCATCAATATCTACCAGGTTTTCTTCCTTTAGAGATTATAACTTTTGAAAATAGTCCATTAGGATTGTTTGGATATCTTGGGTACATGTTATGATTTTTCCCGTGGCATCCCGAATCCTGTTACAATGGCTTTCCTCTCTTCCTTTTTTAATTAATCTTGCAAATGGTCCATCAATTTTGTTTATTTTTTCAAAGAACCAGCTTTTTGTTTGGTTAATTTTGGCTGTAATTTTTTTTATTTTCTAATTGGTTAATCTCTGCTCTTAATTTGGTTATCTGGCTCCGTCTAGTAACATTACGTTCCATTTTTTCTTGTTTTTCTAGCTGTTTTAATTGCAACATGAGATTATTTACTTGGTCTGTCTCCATTTTCTTGATTTGGGCAATGAGGGCAATAAATTTGCCCCTCAGGACTGATTTTGCTGTGTCCCACAAGTTTCTTTGTGAGATTTTTTTTCATTTTCATTGAGTTGTAGGAAATGTTTTATTTCTTCTCTGATCTCTTCCATTACCCAGGCATTTGCTATGGAGTGTGCTGTTCAATTTGCATGTATTAGAGAAATTTCTGTGGTATGCTTTGTTATTGAGAACTGGCTTGATTCCACTATGGTCAGATAGGATACAGGGGATTATGTCGTCCCTTTGTATTTGCTTAAGTTCCTTGCATGAACTATGATATGGTCTATTTTGGAGAAAGTTCCATGAGCTGCTGAGAAGAATGTGTACTGTGTTGTTTTACAGTGAAATACTCGGTAGATGTCAGTTAATTCCGCTTGAAGTATGGCCTCACTTAATTTGGTAGCTTCTTTGCCAATCCTCTGGTTGGTAGGCCTGTCCTTTGGTGAGAGCGGTGTGTTGAAGTCTCCTAGTATTATCGTATTGGGATCTATTTTATTCTGTAAGTCAATAAATATAATCCAACCCATCAATAGAGCCAAAGTCAAGAATCACATGATTTTCACCACAGATGCAGAAAAGGCCTTTAATAAAATTCAACATTCATTCATGCTAAAGGCTCTGGAGAAAACAGAAATAGCAGCAACATTTCTTAAAACAATAAAACCATTTATGACAGACCAATAGACAATATTATACTTAATGGGGAAAAGCTACAACCAATTCTCCTAAAATCAGAAAGAAGGCAAAGATGCCAACTGTCTCCACTGCTCTTCAATATAGTCCTGGAACCCTTAGCCAGGTCAATAAGACAAGAAAAATACATGAAAGGGATCCGCATAGGGAAAGAAGAGGTTAAACTATTCCTTTTTTCAGACAACATGATACTATACTTTCATGATCCCAAAAATTCCATCCCCAAACTCTTAGAAATCATAAATCACTTCGGCAAAGTAGCAGGATACAAAATAAACCCACAAAAATCAGCTGCCTTCCTGTACACTGACAATGTACAAGAAGAGAGGGAAATAAAGGGAGTAATCCTATTCACAATAACATCCCCAAAAATACAATATTTTGGAATTAACCTAACCAAAGATGTAAAAGAACTATTTAATGAAGACTATAAAAAGATAAAGAAAGAAATTTCAGAAGACACTAGGAAATGGAAAGACCTCCCATGCTCTTGGATAGGCCAACTTAATATAGTGAAGATGGCAATATTGCCAAACTTAATATACAAATTCAATGCAATTCCTATTAAAATCCTAATGACTTACATCACTAAAATACAGAAAATAGTCCAAAAATTCATATGGAACAACAAAAGACCTAGAATAGCCAAACCAATTCTAGGGAACAAAGACAAAATGGGAGGGATATCCATGCTGCACTTCAAACTATACTACAGAGCTATAATAATATAGACAGCATGGTACTAGCACAAAAACAGATCAGAAGACCAATGGAACAGAATAGAAGATCCAGAAATAAATCCACAGGCCTACAGCCAGCTGATAATAGACAAAGGAGCCCAAGACATACAATGGAAGAAACACAGCCTCTTCAACCACTAGTGCTGGGAAAACTGGGCTGCCCCATGCAGAAAACTAAAAATGGACCCCAGCCTATCACCATGCACCAATATCAACTCAAAATAGATTAAAGATATTAACATTAAAACTGAATCTCTGAAACTACTGCAGGACAGAGTAAGAGAGACACTTGAACTAATAGGCACAGGAAGGAACTTCTTGAACAGAGTCCCAGGATCACAACAAATTGGAGAGAGACTCAACAAATGGGACTACTTTAAAATAAAAAGCTCCTGCACAGCTAAATCTATTGCAACCAAGCTAGAAAGACAAATAACTAATTGGGAAAAATATTTACCAGCAATATATCAGACAAGGAGTTAACATCCAGTATATACAGGGAACTCAAGAAACTAATCCCTCCTAAACCTAACAAATCAATTACTAAATGGGCAAGGGAAGTAAAGAGGGACTTCTTAGAGGAAGAAATAAAAATGGCAAAGAAACACATGAGGAAATGTTCATCATCCCTGGTGGTGAAGGAAACGCAAATAAAGACAACCATGAGATACCACCTTACCCCAGTCAGAATGTCACACATCCACAAATCAGCCAACGACAATTGCTGGAGGGGATGTGGAGAAAGAGGAACCCCATTACACTGCTGATGGGAATGTACACTTATACAACCACTTTGGAAAGCACTCTGGAAGGTCCTTAGAAAGATAAAGATTGATCTCCCTTATAACCCAGTCATACCACTTTTAGGCATCTACCCTGAACAACAGGAACCAATATACAATGACACGTGCACCACAATGTTTATTGCAGCACTGTTCACAATAGCTAGGATATGGAAACAACCCAGATGCCCCACCACAGATGAATGTATCCAAAAATTGTGGTATCTACAAACAATGGAATATTATGCAGCCATTAGAAATGACAAAATAATGGCATTTGCAGGGAAATGGATGGAGCTAGAAGGTGATCATGTTGAGCAAGTTAAGCCAAGAGCAAAGAGACAAACGGTACATGGTTTCCCTGATAAGTGGATTCTAAATCCAAAATGTTAGGTGATACGACAAAATTAACAGGACTTAAGAAACAAAGAACTCCCACTCATCTGGTCAAAACACTACTAAATATCCCCATACCGCTGATCACATGTATGTTGTATTGTGTACACCGTTATATGTTATAGACTGTGATAGATAATTTGCTCCAGGAAAGTTAGAATGAACTTGTGACTTTAAATGAGCATCATTATTTCACAATACTGTGAAATTTGGGAAGTTATGTAATCACTTAATCACAATAAAAAGAAAGAACCTCAGGGAAGTAAGGAGGGAAGGAATGGTAGGGGGAAAACAATAGGGGGGTAACAATGCTCAATAGGAAGTGTACTCATTACTTTGCTCATGTAATTGTAACCTCTGTATAGTATCTTTACAATAAAAAATTTAAAAAAAGATCCAATCAACAGTAAAAAAAAAAACTAAAATCAATACAAAAAGACAAGGATGGACACTACATATTAATACAGGGAACAATACAAGAGGAGGATATTACCATCATCTACTTATCATTCCCCAAACATCAGTTCACCCAAATATGTTAAGCAAATACTCTCAAACTTACAGAATAAAATAGATCCAATATGATAATACTAGGAGACTTTCAACACCCCACTCTCACCAAAGGACAGGTCTACCAACCAGAGTATTGGCAAAGAAGCTATTGAATTAATGAGGCCATACTTCAAGCAGAACTGACATTTACCAAGTATTTCACCCTAAAAACAACACAGTACACTTTCTTCTCAGCAGCTCATGGTACTTTCTCCAAAATAGACCATATAATAGTTCATGCAAGAAACTTAAGCAAATTCAAGGAGATTGACATAATCCCCTGTATCCTATCTGACCATAGTGGAATCAAGCTAGTTCTCAATAACAAAACATACTGCAGAAATTACTCAAATACATGGAAATTTAACAGCTCACTTCAAAGCAATGCCTGAGTAATGGAAGTGATTAAAGAAGAAATTAAAAAATTCCTACAACACAATGAAAATGAAAATACCTCGCAAAAACCTTTTGGGACACAGCAAACGCAGTACTGATGGACAAATTTATTGCCATCAGTGCCCACATCAAGAAAATAGAGACAGACCAAGAAAATAATCTCATGTTGCAATTAAAACAGCTAGAAAAACATGAAAAAATGGAACCTAAAGTTATTAAAGAGCCAGATAACCAAATTAAGAGCGGAGATTATTGAAATAGAGATTTGGAGAATCATAGCCAAAATTAACCAAACAAAAAGCTGGTTGAAAAAATAAATAAAATTGATAGATATTTGGCAAGATTAATTTAAAAAAGAAGAGAGGAAACCCATTTTAACAGGATTAGGGATGCCATGGGAAAAATCACAACACATACCCAAGATGCCCAAACAATTTTAACGAACTACTTTGAAAAGTTATACCCTCTAAAGAAAGAAAACCTGGCAGAAATGGATGCATTTTCAGAGAAATACAAGTTTCCCAAATTGAGCAAGGAAGAAGTAAATCAATTAAATAAGCCAATATCCTACAACGAGATACAGGAAGCAATCAGAGGTCTTCCAACAACAAAAAAAAAACCCAGGACCAGATGGATTCATAACAGAATTCTATACGTCCTTTAAAGAAGAACTAACACCTATTCTCTTCAAGCTCTTCAGAGAAACAGAGAAGGAGGGAGCTATCCCAAACACATTCTACGAAGCCAATATCACACTCATCCCCAAATCAGGCAAAGACCCAACCAAAAAGGAGAATTACAGGCCAATTTCCTTGATGAAAACAGGTGCAAAGGTCATTAACAAGATTCTAGCTAACAGAATCCAGAAACACATAAAAAAAAACCCATACACTAAAACCAAGTAGGCTTCATCCCAGAGATTCAGGGATGGTTTAACATACTTAAGTCAATAAATATAATCCAACACATCAACAGAGCCAAGGTCAAGAATCACATGATTATCTCCACAAATGCAGAAAAGGTTTTTGATAAAATTCAACATTCATTCCTGCTAAAAGCTCTGGAGGCAATAGGAATAGAAGGAACATTTCTTAAAACATTAAAAGCCATTTAAGACAGACCAATAGCTAATACTATACTTAATGGGGAAAAGCTACAACCAATTCTCTTAAAATCAGGAACAAGGCAAGGATGCGCACTGTCTATACTCCTGTTCAATATAGCCCTGGAACTCTTAGCCAGGTCAATAAGGCAAGAAAAAGACATTAAAATATCTGTATATGGAAAGAAGAAATTAAACTATCCCTTTTTGCAGATGACATCATACTATACCTTCACGATTCGAAAAATTCCATCCCCAAAACTCTTAGAAATCATGAATCACTTCGGCAAAGTAGCAGGATATAAAATCAACCCACAAAAATCAGTTGCATTCCTGTACACTGACAATGTACAAGCAGAGAGGGAAATAAAGGAAAGCAAGCCTATTCACAATAACATCCCCCAAAATAAAATATTCAGAAACTAACCTAACCAAAGACGTAAAAGTAATATTTAATGAAAACTATAAAAAGTTAAAGAAAAAAATTACCGAAGACACTAGGAAATGGAAAGACCTCCCATGCTCTTGGATAGGCAGACAATATACTGAAAATGGCAATTCTGCCCAAATTAATATACAAATTCAATGCAATTCCTATTAAAATCTCAATGATGTATTTCTCTGAAATACAGAAAACAGTCCAAAAATTCATTTGGAACCACAAAAACCTAGAATATCCAAAACAATTCTAGCATATAAAGACAACATGGGAGTTATATCCATGTCGTACTTCAAACTCTACTATAGAGCCATAATAACAAAGACAGCATGGTACTGGCACAAACACAGACTCGAAGAACAATAGAATAGAATAGAAGATCCAGAAATAAATCCACATGCCTACAGTCAGCTGATATTTGACAAAGGAACCAAAGACAGACATGGAAGAATCACAGCCTCTTCAACCACTAGTGCTGGGAAAACTGGGTGGCTGTCGCGACCACCTCGACCAGCAAGGAAGACGCGACCCAGGATTCTTCTCAATGCGGTTTATTCAGGAACCTTGTAACAAGCTTCTCTCCCACTTCTCTCCTGGCCGCTTCTTCTTGCTTCTTCCTGCTTCTCTTTCCCCTCCGCCCCCGTGCTCTGGTTATAAGCCTCCTGGATGGCCAATCCCGAAGCGCCACGTGGCATATACCGATAAGGCTGCAAACATGGAAGCAAACTAGGAGCCAAGTCATACACATATAAGGAGTTGTTTTTTACAGAGAGCACTCGTCACTGGGAAGACGGAAGGCGGGAGCCCGCGCCATCTTAGGTCGCAGCCACACCACATGGCCCCGCCATTTTAGCTACAATGTTGCTTTTGCAGCCATCTTTGTTCATGGCTCCCGCAGCTCTCCACAGCCCCCCCTTTTTTGTTTTATTAAGCAACAGGTAAGAGTAGAGGTTGGGCCTCTGTCTAAAACATTAATGAGAGGACCTTGCACTGTTCTTCGCCTGAGCGGTGCCTTCCCCAGTGATGACCAGGCCCGTCCGATGCCTTTTTTGCAGAGGTGGGATCTTGGGCATCAACCCACTTGCAACCCAACATGCTCTTCTTGGGCTCACGCCAGGGACTGATTCCCAAGTGCAGTGCGTTTGCCTCACACCCTGTGCTATTTCTTTAACGTGGCAAGCCATGTGTAGGGGGACTGTCCGGCCTCAATGGCAGTGAAGGCCTGGACCACCGTAGCCATACTTCTGCGCTGTGAGCTCCTAACCCGGTATATGCACCATAGGCACAATAAGATCACCAATGCCAGGATACCAATAAGGGAGCCCATTTCCCCCCTTCAAATGATCCACAGCTGTCAAAATCCAGGAGGAAAAATCTTGTAACAGGGCATCATCCATCCGGGTAGAGTTTCTCTCGACAATGGCCAATCGTAGCTGCAACATCAATTGGTCGAATTCCCCCGTCAAGTTGCGTAAAAGATAACTTGACAGTTGTTTAGACAAATTTGCTGCTTGGGTATAGTTATAATACTGAATAGCAATAATACAAAGCCCTTCATATTTTTGAACACATCCCAGCTGAGCCAACTGCCACAGGACATCAACCTGCTCCTGCACAAGTTCAACCCTTTGATTTAGCAGCATTAGTCTTCCTTTTACTTGTGCATTGGCTGCTTGTTGTAAATCCAGAGCTCTGGCTGTAGTAGCCGACAAGTTATTTAAAGTCTGAGCCATCTGCACAGTATGTGACATGGCAACAGCAGCAGCCATCGTACCCCAGCAGCCACAGCTATAGCAGTTACAATGGCCACAGTGATGCCAAAATCTCTCTTATGCCTAAACAAGGTTACAGCTTGAGAAGCATCTACTGGCACAGGCACCCAACATAGGATGCGTGCAACTATAGCTAACGGATACTGAGAACTCCAGCAGGTAGCATAAAAGCAGGTTTCATTAGTGCAAGCACATACATACATAGTACCTGCTTTTTACAAATATCACAATTTTCTTCATCACTTAGAAAAACAAATTTCACTTCTCTTCAAAAGAATATGTCAGTCCTAAGTATAACTGCAAATAACTAAGTAAAACTTTAAAAACTCTACTCTTTACTCTATTAAACATTTCCTAGTATCACTTAGTACTTAAAAATGTGTTAATTGAAAGCTTATGTTAAAACTTTCCAGTATTTGATACAGATCATTGGAATGCACAATTTAAGACTGTTCACTCCTGAAGTAGATTAAGAAGTTACATATCAAAAGATCTTAGCATTACATAAATGTACCCTGTACTGTCTTCTAATGTTCGTGAGTCTATGAAACTTGAATCATTCTACTATCCTACTATATCAATCAAGAAATTCAAAACACTTAGGATCCAATTAAAACTAATTAAAATTTGTGTTTGAGTTATAGGAAACTTACATTCAAAATCAACCTGAATCCAAGCATTTTTTCCTCAAGTTCCTGAGCAGGAACTTCGAAAATAAAGTCATTAGAAAGCTGACAGCAGAAGAGTCAATTAAAGAAAGATAATTATAAGCTGTTACTGGCCTACTGAATTTAAAGAACTTCTAGCTTTTATTTCTAATTAGGTATGAAAGAAAATAGGCCTGCAGTTTGGTTATGTTTTGTCCAAATTCAATGCTAATTTAATAGATCCTTTAAATATCTAAATGCTTGTTACAAGGTATGACAATGATGAACAGTAAAATATAACTCTTTCAAATATGATTCTCAGAGGCCCCTATGAAAAACCCAGCTTATGACTATCAAGTTTTTGGTGGGCATCAATAGGCTCTTTACAGCCTTGCAAGTTTTTTCCCAGTCCTTGCCCTGGGCAGTAGCCAATTTGTAACATCATTTCCTTTGAGGTAAGGCTCCCGGACACTATGAACCAAGGAGCTACAATGTTGCATTCTTCAAGGAACCTCTGTAAGTACCCTTCTTTAACTTTAGTCCTTTGGAGCGTAGTAGCTCTTCCAGGGCCAGAAAAATTGGATGTGACCTCGCGGCGCCAATCTTAGTTAATAAAAATTTTATTTTTTGTTACTTTCACTTTAGGCCTGTATTTTATTTCTTCCCAGCTTTCCGCTCTCTCTTTTATCTACAGAGAAGAGCCCCGTATTATGCCTGCTTTAATCGCGGATTCCCACTTCACCTGGGAACTTACCCCCGCTCTTGTCTCGGATTCCCGCTTTTCCTGGGAACTTACCGGTGCACCTGACCGCAGAGAGTTCTGAATTCCCCGTATGGGCCGCCAGCTGTCGTGACCACCTCGACCAGCAAGGAAGACGCGACCCGGGATTCTTCTCAATGCAGTTTATTCAGGAACCTTGTAACAAACTTCTCTCCCACTTCTCTCCTGCCAGCTTCTTCCTGCTTCTTCCTGCTTCTCTTTCCCCTCCGCCCCCGTGCTCTGGTTATAAGCCTCCTGAATGGCCAATCCGGAAGCGCCACGTGGCATATACCGATAGGGCTGCAAACACGGAAGCAAACTAGGAGCCAAGTCATAGCCATATAAGGAGTTGTTTTTTAGAGAGAGCACTCGTCACTGGGAAGACAGAAGGCGGGAACCCGCGCCATCTTAGGTTGCAGCTGCCCCACGCGGCCCCACCATTTTAGCTACAATGTTGCTTTTGTGGCCGGCTTTGGTCATGGCTCCCGCAGCTCTCCACAGGTGGCCGTATGCAGAAGAATAAAAGTGGACCCCAGCATATCACCATACACCAACATCAGCTCAAAATGGATTAAAGACCTTAGCATTAAACCTGAATCTCTGAAACCTCTGCAGGCAGAGTAGGAGAGACACTTGAACTTAGAGGCCTAGGAAAGAATTTCATCAACAGAGTCCCAGGGTCACAACAAACTGGAGTGAGACATGACAAATGGTACTACCTTAAAATAAAAAGCTTCTGCAAAGCTAGAAAAACAACCAATTAATTGGGAAAATATTTACCAGCAATATATCCAACAAGGGGTTAATATCCAGTATATACAGGTAACTCAAGAAACTAATCCCTCCCAGAGCTAACAAACCAATTACTAAATGGACAAGGGAACTAAAGAGAGACTTCTCAGAAGAAGAGATAAAAATGGCAAAGAAACACATGAGGAAATGTTCACCATCCCTGGTTTTGAAGGACATGTAAATAAAGAAACCATGAGATACCACCTTACCCCAGTCAGAATGTCCCACATCCTCAAGTCAGCCAATGACAAATGCTGGAGGGTATGCGGAGAAAGAGGAACCCTACTACACTGCTGTTGGTAATGTACACTCATACAACCACTTTGGAAAACAGTCTGGGGGGTCCTAAGAAAGCTAAATATTGACCTCCATTATGACCCAGTCATACCACTTCTAGGCATCCATCCTGAACAACAGGAACCAGTATACAAGGACACATGCACCTCCTTGTTTATTGCCATACTGTTGGTAATAACCAGAATATGGAAACAACCCAGATGTCCCACCACAGAAGAATGGATCCCAAAATTGTGGTATCTATACACAATGGAATATTATGCAGCCATTAGAAATGACAAAATAATGGCATTTGCAGGGAAATGGATGGAGCTAGAAGGTGATCATGTTGAGCAAGGTAAGCCAAGAGCAAAGAGACAAACAGTACATGGTCTCACTGATAAGTGGATGTTAAAACCAAAATGTTAGGTAATATGACAAAATTAACAGGACTTAAGAAACAATCTGGTCAAATCTGTACTAAATAACCCCATGCTGCTGATCACATGTATGTTGTATATGTGTACAATGGAGGGGAACCAGGAAGATGACATAGAACTAGAGGGAATAAGGGAAAAACCTATCAGCTGCAATGGACATTGACCAAAATGAACAAAGCAAGTTAATGGCAGGGATGGGAGGGAGGAAACAAGTGGGAAAACAGGAACAGCTGATGTTATACAAAACAAAAGAAATGTACATACCAACCAATGTGGAAGGAATAACTGTATCGCAAAGCTCATAGAACTCATGAATGTTAAAGACTGTGATAGACAATTTGCTCCAGAAATGTTAGAATGTGTTTGTGACTTTAACTGAGCATCACTATTCCACAATACTGTGAAATTAGGGAAATTATGTAACCACTTAATTACAATAAAAATACCAAAACTCTCCAGAAATCATTATAGATATATACAACTAACTCTTGAATACATTTTGACATAAAAGTCAGGCAATTCACTTGGAAGACTTCCATGGAATCTATTAATTGTTACAATAAGCTATTGTTGTTATTTGGATTCTGAAAATATTTTGTATGGAAACAAAGTATGCAATGGCATTTTTGAAATTTAATAAAGTGAACCGAACTATTATGACTTAGGAGAGCAATTTGTGCAGCCTTACAAAACTTCAAAGAGATATTGATACATACTTATCCTTTTGCAATATCAAATACAGTTTTTCCAAGTTGTTTTTCAGACCTGATTTGACATAATGGTTCAACAGAAGCAGATCCAACATGTCTTTGTTATCTCTATTCCCAGCAGCAAGATGCAAGGGGGTCATTGGTATCTGCATCATAATGAAGTAAGAAAAAAGCCACTATAGTATTATTCCACATATAAGCACTGCACAGGGTTGTCCAACCATCTACAGTTATTGCATGAATATCTGCTGCTTGAGGCAACAACTCATGGACAGTGTCTAAGTGTCCACTGTAGGCTTCTTGATGAATATGGGTATACTCATCGTCATCCCTAGTATTCACATGAGTGGCCTTTTTGGAAAGTAGTCTCTGCACTGTAATAACCTGATTATTTTCAGCAGCCCAAAGAAGAAATTTGCATGGATCCTTCTCCATTTTTTTTGCAATTGATACCATTCCTCACTTTTTCATCAGGTTCCTCATATTCCTAAAAATTGCCTAACTAGAGACTTTGAGTGACAGTGGGAATGAGGCGTCCATGTATTTCCCTAATAGTTCACATTAGTTGAACTGTTCAGAAAAATCCTGTGAATTTTCTGCATCTGTTTTTTCACCATGATTTATTTTCCCTTTTTCCATTTTTACTATTCGAAATTATTCTAACTGGAGAGTAGGGAATTGATGGATAGCAGAGGAAAGATTTTCCTCCGTATTCAAAGATACAGACTGAAAATAAGGACCAGTAGTGTCTTCATGTGCAGCTTATTCTATGAATGAGAAAAGATGAAATAATGCCTTCTATATAAATGATTTGGGAAATGGCAGAGCAGAAAGTAAAATGATGCAACCAAAAATATAAAAGCAAAATAAATTACAATAATTATAGAGCAATCCTATTATCTGTGAGAAACATTAAAGAGAGGGGAAGAGAGACACATGTGCAATGACCTAGATAGCCACAAATGCATGCCTCTGATCAATTTATAGAGCAAACAGAATTTTATGTTTTAAAAAAGATGGAAATAGAATTTATGTATTTACTTGAATTTGGTAAATACATTTTTAGCAGCCTACATGAAGAGATGTAGGTTTAATCTTATTACAGACAAGAATCTAAATCCTTGATAATTCTAGGAACAGATCTGTATGAAATCAGTTGAATCACACTTTTCACGTACAATGAAGGAATAGATCCAGGCTAGGAAAGCAGCAAAAGTAGTCAGGCTGATTGTATCTGTGACAAAACTTTGTGGAAAATGGTATTGAGCATTACTTACTGTTGATCCACTTGCACTGGAAGCATGATTCTGAACAATTGCTTGCTGATTCTCAACTATTGCTTTGATCATTATATTCTCCAAAAAGACAAAGTGAGATTTAATTGATAGCAAAGAACTACTAATACATTTTTATTTCTCATTAAGCACCTTCAATCATTGAAACCACATGAAGAAAATAGACAGGCCTATTTTTTTAGATGAAAACAAGTGTCTTTAAAAAAACATGGAATGTAACTTGTCATTCATGTAAAGGACTTCTATTTTAGTACTAGATTATACACTTTTTTTCTAATGTTGGGTACCAATAAATAATGGATCTATTAGAAAGCTCTTAAAGCTCATATGTCCAATTGTGAGTTCTCTTATACTATATCATGGTATTTTTTGTGTATGTTCTTAAGAAGAAATTTACATTACTAACTGGAATTTATGACAGGACAAAATCATCATGTACATCTTGCTTCTATACTCTCATTTTTAAATTACTATCTAAGTATGTGCAATAGATAACTATAGAGGAAAAAGCAGAAGCCACGCTGGTGGCTCATGTCATTAATCCTACCTAATCAGAAAGATGAAGTCTGAGGATTGTGGTTTGAAACCAGACCAAACAAAAAAAAAAAGTCCATTAGATTCTGCTTTGAAAGAAACCACCAAAGCTAGAACTGGAGATGTGGTACAAGCAGTAAAATGATATCCTTGAGAAAACTAAAACAAAAAAAATAACAAATTCTGGGACAGAGACAGTTCCTGAGTTCCAGCCTTAGTATTAGCACCAAACAATTGAATTAATTCGTTAATTAAGTAATTACATTTAAATTAAGTGGTCCCATGTAGATAGGCTGGTATAATGTAACATCTGTGGTGACTGGATTGTGTATTTTTTGTAGTAAGGCAAATTATTATTTGTACTAATCATTAATTTTTTATTTGAACTTTTTTGTACAATAAATCCTGAATTTAGCATGTATGTATAGGTGTGTGTACATGTGTGCATATGTGTGTGTGTGTATATGTGTGCATGTGCTGTTGCAATGTTGCTTGCCAATGTGGACAGGGTGAGGCTGAAAAGAGGTAACTTTGTTGCAATGTTTTTATTTATCAGTATTCTGTCATGTCATTTCAGTTGGACCACCCTTTTGTACATTTTATTTGTCAAATAATATCATCAGAATCAAAGGATTTACCATATTAAGTTAGATAAAAGAGACTGCTTTCAGCTCTTATTATATGTCAGGTGAGAAGATTCAGACATATTTTGGTAGTAAATTAGTGCTGTATGATGACTGTCGGTACAAAATATGTATTTGACCTCTTAAATGTGTTATACATTTAACATATGCTCATGGAGTGAGTTTGACCAACTGGACTAAATAGGTATTGCTCTCTGGTTATTCCCGTGAAACACAAAGTGGATAAAATCTTTCTGGCTTTCTGTTGAAAATAACTTTCTTTGTAAGATCATATCTATTCACACTAAGAGGTAATCAACCCAATATTTATCAAGTTTGAATATCCCATCATATTGACTGAAAATCGGTATTGTTGATATGCTTGTTAGATATTTCTTTCAAAAACAAACGAACAAAAAGCATGTGTCATCTTCAGATAGTGGATGTATCTGAAGTTGTTTTGTACATGCAAAGGGCTAATGGCTCTTTTGTGGGAGTAACTATTGCAACTTAACAAATAAGGCTTTTTGAATATCTTTTCCAATATAAATAACATACTAGAGCGAGTCTTGCAATTTCGGAAAACTCTTTGAATACTTTAGTAATTATTTCAGTTCATTGACTATAGAGCTAAAGACATTTCTGAAATAAATATTAAGATCTGAAAATGGAAGTGGGTATATAGGCTTTTTATGCATAATCTTATGAAAATCCAGTTTTTATGAAACTAAATGAAATAGAATAAAAGAATGTAAGTGAATTTGGTAAGCTAATTATTAGTTTAACTTTGTTTTCTATTAACAGAGTCCTTTGAATGTAGATGATGCAGTTAAATTATTTCCTTTGTGTTTCTGTACTTCAGTTATTTTTCATATCATTGTAGTTATGGGAGTGAATTTGTAGTATAAATAAAGGTCCTTTAAAATGATTCGGATTAATCTTGACCTTTGTGTCCTACTCCCAAGAAAATGAGTTATTTTCAAGTGTTAATAGTTTATAATTGAATCTTCATTTCATAAGAAAAATTTAAAAATGCAGTAGTATTGACGATTTTTTAAACCAATTGTATTGACAAGGCGGAGAGTCTTTAATTCATGCTTAGGTCTTGGGTCTATGATTTTTAACCTCTTGTTCCTGACATTAATGATAGTTCAGACTGCATTTTGGGGTATATGAAAGGCAAAATATTTATCTGGAGTCAAAGATGATTTTTATATCAGTCTTGCTTTAATAACATTTTATTTTATTTTATTTTATTTTATTTTGGTTGTGGGGCCTAAACTCCACTTCCAGCTTTTTCTGTTTATGTGTTGCTGAGGAATCGAACCCAGGGCCTCATGCATGCAAGGCAAGCATTCTACCAATGAGCCACCTTCCCAGCCCTTAATAACATTTTAAAGTAGTACATTTTCCTCAGAATGTTGTGTATAAAACGCAATCAAAATATTTATAATGGTAAACAACCTAGGTGAGCTACAATGTGGAAATGATTGGTCCATAACACCTGCAATCTGTTTCCATCGAGAATTGAGCAGCACACTCTTTCGGTATGAGTGTGTTAAAGAGAGATGGGGTCCCCAGGCAGTGCAGTGTTGAGTGAAAGGATAGAATATGATTTCTACTATTTTGAGCTAGAAATCAAGAATGTTATACTTTAGCAGTTCATTTCACCAGGGATGTTTAAATTGATTATGAGCTTGGAGTTTTCATATTACAGCTACCTATTTTCTAACAAAGATAAAGTCAAATATTATTAGAGTGTACACAATAATTCTGGGAAATTTTCCTAGAATTAGTAGACTAAGTGCTGGTATTTTAGTCATAAAATAAAATGAGGTTATTTGATAGAGTGGGAGATGGGCCTCAGGCTAACACTTACCATGCGTGCAATGCTGTACTAGTAATTCCAATTCTGAAGATTTCAATAACATCATCTGAGAATTAAAAATGGAAGTAGTTCCACTTTAAGGGATTATTGTGAGGATTAAGTTAGATACCATAGGTAAAGTAATTGGAAAAACTATCATTCAACATTTGATACTTTCTACCTGTTATTTTATCATGTGATGAATTCTAACATTTTTACTGTGATTTTTATATTGTGTCTATTTACAATTTGCAATGTGATATATTGATATTCATTGCATTGGTCAGTTTTTTGACATTATAAGAAAAATGCCTGCAAAGAAAATTTCTGAGGAGGAAACTATTATATTGATTCATGGTTTAAGAGAATGCAGTTTAAGATCAGATGTCTCCATTGTTTTCAATTATATTTTTATTAAATAGTTGTTCAAAAGAATTTCCATTCCACAAATCAGTGTATAAGTACAATGGATCTTTACATAACCTTCCCATACTCTTCCAAACCTCACCCCACTTTCATGTTTTCTAGTTTCATACTATCTGCATTGTATAGTATGTCTTCACTCTCTTCCTCCATAACTCTCTTTATTCCTTCCCTTTGACTTCCCCTCACATCTTCCAAGTGATAGATTCCTGATATTCATTTTGTTGGATTAAAAGTTCAATTTTATAAGAAATTACACCTTTTAAATACTCCTCTGCAAATAGCATGCTTTGGTTAATACTGTTGTGTAATTGTAACCCCTCTGTATGGTATTTTCACAATAAAAAATCACTGATTTATGGTCAATAGATTTTGAAAAGGATGTCATGACTTTATGAAATAAAAATAGAATCTTAAATGGGTGTAGTGGCACTATTGCCTCCCTATATTTAAAACAAAAGTTCTTAGACTACTACCTCAATCCTTATACAAAAATTTAAAAATTTTAAATAAAAATGATTAGCAAACTAAATGTGAGATATAAAAACATATAAAACATAAACATAAAATTCATGGCATTGGATCAGTAAAGGTTTCTAAAATATGACATGGAAAACATTAGTGGGTAAAGAAAAACAAGAATGAACTGGATAATGTCAACTTATAATCTTTCATAATTCAAAGGACAATATAACAGAAGTGAAAACATATCTAACAGATAGATGACACATATTTTTTAATGCTACAATGTTAATGCTACAATGATTCTGAGTCTAAGTATTTTTATATCTTCTAATTCCATATAACTTTACCCCAAATAGGATATTTCTTTAAAAAATATATGTAAATAGTAGGAGCATATGAATTAATTTCCTCTTTAGTATCCAAGAATAAATAAAGAGAAAGCTCACTAGTAGGACCATAATATAAAAAGATGACACAAATATAGTAATATACTTGTGGAGAAATTGATATACTCCACATAGCAAATGAATTTGTAAAATACTTCAATCACTAAAGCAAGCAAGTTTTCAAAAGGTCAAAGAGAATTGAAAAGGTTCTATCCATTACACGTCTATGTATGTATTAAAGAGAAGTAAAAAACTTGTTTGGACAGGGAATGTGGTTCATTGAGAATGCACTTGAATACTTTGTGTGAGACCCTGGAAATAATCCCAAAAAAGAAATTTTGAAAAGGCTCACTATATAGGATGTAGGCCTGACAAATTCCTGTAAATGAATTTTATATCTACTTTAATGTCTGTTCTAAAATTTGGAGCATTTTTATTTGAAGATAAGCAAATTCGTGAAAATTAAGCTTGGAAAACCTATGATTGTACAATTCACTTCCAAAGCACTAAAATGCATACAATAAAAGGAGATGATATATTTCAAGTGAATTACATGTCAGCAAAAAAAACTATTGTTAAAATACTTCACACAAAATACAGAATACCTAAAAAGATATTTTCTGTGTTTGCTTAAAAACTTTGTAAACTGCAACATTTAAAACAATAATATGATTTCCGTTCATTTTGAGGAATTTTTGTCTGTTTATTTTGAGTTTATTCAGAGATAACTCAGTCAAAAAGTGTATGTGATAACTGGAATACCTAGGAATTAAGCAACACTTATAAATAATTGATAACCTTTTCTGGAAGAAACTTTTGGCAAATGACAGAAGACACAAATCTATGCATCTGCATCTTATGAAAGCCATATGTTACTTGGTCAATCCAATTGTTTTTCTCTACTTTGCTAGGGAAAAAGTATTCTCAGGATAAGAGCCAATAGTAGCGAAAAGAAACAAAATACACTATCATCTTGATTTATTTGTGAAAGTAACAAATGAAATAAACAATTCCACTTAAGGTATTCCAATATTAGTATCTATGAAGATGTTCCTGAATGCCAAAATCCATTGAATTTTGGGAATTTTAATTTCTATGAACATATGAAAACTAGAACAAGAAAAGAAATATAGTCTTTGAGCAAACCAGCCTTGGAATAATTTTCTCAGTTGCTTTGAAATTACATAAGAATTGATATTCCTTTCCATTGGAAACATTTAAAAATGTTTATCATTTATTATAATTCAAATATGAAGCAAGAGTAATTTTATATAACCATTATAAGTATCATTCTATTCCTATCATAAAATAGAATGACAAACCACTCCCAATATATTACCTACCCATCATTATTCTTAATTCCTTATCATTACCTAAATATCTTAAACAATCTAAATAGTCATGTCTTTAACATAGACGTAAATATTCTATATGTTTTACTTAACATTTTCCAGGGGCATGTACTCATGTTTCTAAGAAATGTTCACAGCAGTTAAAAGATGCTTTTGTGAAATTAATGTGATACATTTTGTTATTGTTGTTGTTGTTGTTGTTGTTTGAAAGGCCTGGGCATTATCCTTAAGACTTTTTATGCTCAAGGACAGCAATCTCCAACTTGAGGCACAGAGCTAATTCATGTTTCTAGTGTTTAATTATAGATAAGAATCTAACAAGTACTTTTCTATCTGGGCCACTTTCAAACACATTTTTAAGATCTCATTACCCAGAATACGTCGAATTTTAAGAGTGAGTCACTGGCACTTGTTGTGATGTATTTTTCTTTTATTTTAATTATGTTTTAAGACTTTTGTTTCACTATAGTGCACATCATTCTACACATAAATTTAGATATATGTATATATTTCTCATGACAATCTCTAAAAATATATATCATTCTACACATAACATTAATATTTATATATAAAAATATTTCTGAAGACAGACTCTCTCTAAAAATTTTTGCTACTATTTTTGAACTTTTATATTTCAAAGATATACAGTCTATTTTTGTAAAAGTTTCCAAGAATAAAATGACTAATATTTCAATAGAAAGTAGAGTTTTTACTTTCAAGGAAATTTTAGGTCTACTTATGACATTGTAATAATATTTACAGTGTATTACTTGAAAAAGTTCTGTCCAAACTCTTAAATATTTGTGTGTAATGAGGGGGAGAGAGGAAGTTAATTCATACTGGTTAGGAATTAGCAAAGCTTCAAAAATCTATTCCATAATTTGTTATAAACTCATAGTCAAGCCACTTGATATGGTTTAGTTTTTTTGTTTCTTTATTTGTTCAAAATTTTAATATGGACGCATGCACAGTTTTAACATTAAAAATACTAATCAAAAGAAAATAATAGCAAAATCATAGGGACATATAAGACTTTCATTAATTAGCACTTATGATGCTAATAATAATTTTGATAAAGATCATGATGACCACTGTGTAGCCTGACAATGATAAAGTTATTGAAAAGGAAAAAAAAACTTTACAATACTTTGAAGCTAGAGTTCCCACATTGAATACAATTATAAACTGAATTGGATTATGTAAAATAATAACAAGAGGAGAGTTTCAATACCAAGAAATAAAATTACATTAATAGGTAGAGACAGTAAAAACCTAATGTTATTTCTGCAGTCTTTCTAATGTATACTCACTTTTCTTTTTTTTTTTTTTATTGTGAAAATACTGTACAAAGCAGTTACAATTATATGGGGAAAATAGTGAGTACTTTCCTTATCAAGCATTATAGCCTCCTCCTTTGTTTACCCTTCACATCCCTTCCCATCCTCCCTTCCCCTTCACCCAATCCTCCCCCCCACCCAAGTTGTAAAGTTCGTTTTTGACATGACAACTTGTACTTCTCATTGTTGCAACAGGTCCACCTGTATTCTTAAATAAACAACTTGCTTTTCCCCTTCCCCTCCACAAATTATATCGACGTCAAATACAGTGAAAGCAGGGGTTATACTGTAGGGGAGGGACTTACAAAGAAACAAAGAAATAATTTTAAAATTGCCTTAGTAAGAAATGCATGAAAGAAAAAAAACATTTAAAATACATATCTTAGGGTTCATTTTCCTAACATCACCTTATCTGACCTTTTCTGCTTGAATCATACCTATACTAGGTATTGCAAATAAGGGAAATCATGGGACCTATATTTTTTGCGCTTGGCTTACTTCACTTAATAAAATTTTTTCCAAGTCTTTCCATTTACTAACAAATTGGGCAATGCCATTCTTTCTGATGGAGGCATAGAATTCCATTGTGTATATATCCCACATTTTCTTGATCCATTCTTCTATTGAGGGGCATCTGGGTTGGTTCCACGTCTTAGCTATGGTAAATAATGCTGCAATAAACATAGTTGTGCTGGTAGCTTTAGTATGGTCTTGTTTGTAAACATTTGGGTAAATGCCCAAAAGTGAGACTGCTGGGTCATAGGGGAACTCTATGTGGAGTCTTTTGAGGAACATCCATATTACTTTCCAAAGTGGTTGAACAAGTTTACACTCCCACCAACAATGAAGTAAGGTTCCCTTCTGTCCACATCCCCTCCAGCATCAATTGTTATTAGAGTTCTTGATTTTTGCCATTCTAACTGGGGTGAGGTGGGATCTCAATGTTGTTTTGATTTACATTTCTTTTATGGCTAGAGAGGTTGAGCATTTCTTCATGAGTCTATTGGCCATCCTTCTTTCTTCTTCAGAGAAGTTTCTCATTAAGTCTTTAGCTCACTTATTTCATGGGCAATTGTTTCTTTGAGGATTTGTTGTTGGGGGATTTAATTTTTTGAGTTCCAAGTATATTTTAGATATGAGACCCTTGTCCATTGTATGGCTAGTGAAGATCTTCTCCCAATCCGTGGGCTTTCTATTGATCTTGCTAGCTATGTCCTTTGCCATGTACAAACTCTGCAACTTCATGCAATCCCATTTGCCCAACATTTCTGTGATTTGTTGTGTTTCCGGATCTCTATTAAGAAAATTTCAGCCTGGGCCAAGGAGACGTAGGGTTTCCCCTATTCCATCCTGTAATGTTTTCAGAGTGTCTTCATGACTCTGAGGTCTTTGATCCCTTTGGAGTTGATTCTGGTGCAAGGTGATAAATAAGGATCTAGCTTTAGTTTTCTACAAGTAGTTAACCAATTTTGCCAACACCATTTACTGATGAGGCTGTCTTTCTTCCATTCTATTTTTTTAGCACCCTTCCCAAAGATTAGATCGCTATAGGTCTCTAGGTTCATTTCAGGGACTTCAATTCTATTCCATTGGTCCTGAGGTCTGTTCTTATGCCAATACCAAGCTGTTTTGATTACTATGGCTTTATAGTAGAGTTTGAAATTTGGTATTGCTATTCTGCCAGCAGTGTTCTTTCCATTGAGGAGCGTTTTGGCTATTTGTGGTCTTTTATTGTTCCATATGAATTTTTGTATTGCCTCTTGTATTTCCTTGAAGAATGAGTTTAGAATTTTGATAGGTATCGCATTGAATTTGTAGATAGCCTTGGGAAGTATTGCCATTTTCACGTTGTTAATCTTTCCAATCCATGAGCATGGGAGTATTTGCCATTTTTAAAGTTCTGTTTTGATTTCCTTTTTGAATTTTTTAAAGTTTTCATCATAGAGGTCCTTCACTTCTTTGGTTAAGTTAATTCCTAGGTATTTTATTTTTTGTGGGGCTATTACAAATGGAGTTGCTTTCCTAATTTCAACCCCACTTTTCTCATTGTTGGCATGCATACAGAAAAGCCATTGATTTTGGGGGGTTAATTTTATACCCTGCTACTTTGCCAAAGTTTTGAATCTGTTTGAGTAATTTGGGAGTGGAGTCTATGGGATTCTTTACATACAAGATCATGTCATTTGTAAAGAGGGAGAGTTTTATTTCTTCTTTCCCTATTTGGATCCCTTTTATGTTTCCATCTTGTCTTTTTGCTGTAGCTAGACATTCTAATACTAGGTTGAAGAGAAGTGGAGAGAGTGGACATCCTTGTCTTGTTCCTGAGTTAAGAGAAAATGGCTTTAGTTTTTCACCATTAAGTATAATGCTGGCTGTAGGTTTGTCATATACTCTTTATTGTATTGAAGAATGTTCCATGGATTCCTAATTTTTCCAAAACCTTCATCATAAAGGGATGTTGGATCTTGTCGAAAGTATTTGTGCATCTATTGTGATAACCATGTGGTTCTTATTCTTGCTCCTTTTGATGTGATGAATAATATTAATTGATTTGCTTATATTGAGCCAGATTTGCATCCCTGAAATGAATCCTGTTTGATCATGTTGTGTATTTTTGATGAATTGTTGAAGTCGATTAGCCAATATGTTATTGAGAAGATTTGCATCAATATTCATCAAAGAAATGAGTCTATAGTTCTCTTTCTTTGATGAGTCCCTGCCTACTTTTGGGTGAGGGTTATGATGGCTTCATAGAATGTGTTCGGTTGTGGAGAGCTGCGGGAGCCTCGACCAAAGATGGCGCGGCCATAAGGCACAGCTGCAAAAATGGCGCGGCCGCATGGCGCCGCTGCGACCAAAGATGGCGCTGGTTCCTGCCTTCTGTCTTCCCGGTGACGAGTGCTCTCTGTAAAAACAACTCCTTATATGGCTATGACTTGGCTCCTAGTTTGCTTCCGTGTTTGTGACCCTATCATTATATGCCACGTGGCACTTCGGGATTGGCCTTCCAGGAGGCTTATAACCGGAGCGCGGGTGCGGGGGAGGGAGAGAAGAAGCGGGCAGAGAAGCGGGAGAGAAGCTTGCAGCAATGTCCTGAATAAACCGCATTGAGAAGAATCCCGGGTCGCATCTTCCTTGCTGGTCGAGTTGGTCGCGACAGCTGGTGGCCCGTATGGGGAATTCAGAACTCTCTGCAGTCAGGGTGGTGCACTGGTAAGTTCCCTGGAAAAGGGGGAATCCGCGACAAGAGCGGAGGTAAGTTCCCAGGTGAAGTGGGAATCCGAGATTAAAAAGGGCATAATACGGGGCTCTTCTTTGTAGATAAAAGAAAGAGTGGAAAGCAGGGAAGAAATAAAATACAGGCCTAAAGTGAAAGTAACTGAGATGGGCGCCGTGACGCCACATCCAATTTTTCTGGCCCTGGAAGAGCTACTACGCTCGAAAGGACTAAAGTTAAAGAAGGGTACTTTACAGAGGTTCCTTGAAGAATGCAACATTGTAGCTCCTTGGTTTATAGTGTCCGGGAGCCTTACAATAGCCTCATCATGGGATAAATTAGGGAGGGTTTTGGACTTTGCCTATGAACAGGGCACATTAAAGGCAGGAGTCCGCCCCATTAGGAGATTGATTAGTGGCTGCCTGGAGGATAAGAGCTGCTGTGAGATTATAGAAAATGGACAGTCAGCACTGGAGCAGTTACAGGAGGAGAGGTCAGAGAAGGCGATCAGTAAAAAGGGAGACAGTGAACAGGACAAAAGGGGGCAACTATACTCAGATGTGTCCGAGCTAAACTCGGAAAGAGGGAATTCCAGCGAGTTAGTTAGTGGAAGAAAAAGTAAGAGCACTTATTCAACAGATGAAAAGGAGCCGTATAAAACAAGGGGAACGTAAGCTAAGCCAACCTGCACTTAATGAGGACGTAGAAAGAACTTCCGGTCAGACCCCTTTAGCTCCTCCTCCATATCAACATGGAGCCAATGGGCACACGTTTTGCCTGGACACTTGGCCAACTGCTCGAGCAGAACTTGCCTTCCCAGTTTTTCAAGACAATAATCAACGGAGACTCCATGAGCCTCTAGAATTTAAAGTAATTAAGTCCCTGGCTGAGTCTGTTCGGACATATGGGATTATAGCCTCTTTTACCGTAGCTCAAGTGGAAGCTATAAAGAGATACTGCATGACCCCCTCTGATTGGGCGAGCCTAGCACGGACATGTTTGAGTCCAGGCCAATACTTGGATTGGAGGGCATTTATGCTGGAAATTTGTAATGACCAGGCAGCCATCAATCAAGCAAACGGACACCAGGCTTGGGACAGAGACATGCTCCTAGGACAAGGTCGCTTTGCTAATGCTCAGACAGGATATCCCCCTGAAGTGTATCAACAGATAAATGATGTTTGCATTAAGGCATGGAAATCACTACCTAATAAAGGGGAAGTTAGCGGCAATCTCACCAAGATCCTGCAGGGGGCTACAGAGCCTTTTTCAGATTTTGTGGCCAGAATGGTGGAAGCAGCAGGCAGAATATTTGGGGACCCTGACATGGCTATGCCTCTTATAAAACAATTAGTCTATAAGCAATGCACCAAAGAATGCAGGGTTGCCATTACCCCGTATAAACATAGAGGGTTGGAGGCATGGATGAAAGTGTGCAGGGAGCTGGGAGGACCTCTAACTAATGCAGGTCTTGCTGCCTCAGTACTCCAGTATTCAAATAGGCGGGGGGGGGGGAAATTCTGGAGTGACATCTGGAGTATGTTTTAAGTGTGGTAAGGCTGGTCATTTTAAGAGAGTTTGCCCAGAGAGAAAAGGAACCGGAAGGGCTGGAGGAGTTACAACAGGTAAACAGCCCTTGGGCCCCATCATGCAGCCAAAAAACTGGCAGAGGGGCCCCCGTCCCCAGGGCCCGCAAATGTATGGGGCAATGGAGAGCCCAAATGAGGAAATTTCCCAAGAAGAATGGCCTACCCTGAGGCATCCCAAGAACTGCGGAGAGCCACTACAGGCTCGGCGGGACTGGACCTCCGTGCCACCACCAGACTCATACTAACCCCACAAATGGGCGTTCAGTTAATAGAGTCAGATTTTCAAGGTCCTCTAGAACGGGGCACAGTGGGGTTACTACTGGGCCGGTCTTCCGTTACTCTTAGATTGCTTAAAATTCACCCAGGAGTTATTGACCCAGATTATACAGGTATAGTTAAAATCATGGTAGAAGCTCCAAAAGGTATTGTAGCAATTTCCCCTGGAGACAGAATTGCCCAATTGTTACTCCTGCCTAGCCTACATGAAAATTTTCCTGCCATACAGTCTGAGAGAGGTAAAAAGGGTTTTGGCTCCTCCGGAATTGAGTCAGTGTACCTAGCCCTGGATTTAGACCAGAGACCCACGCTTGAGCTGGAGATTGAAGGAAAAATGATTATAGGACGGTTGGACACAGGGGCCGATCGTAGCATTATTGCCAAAAAGGATTGGCCGAGAGGGTGGCCATTACAGGCCTCAGAACAAACCCTGAGAGGGTTAGGCTATGCCAAAGCCCCTGACATAAGTGCAAGACCCCTCAACTGGAAGGATGGAGAAGGACACTCTGGAAACATCCAGCCTTATGTTTTAGAATTGCCTGTCTCCCTGTGGGGTCAAGATTTACTAAAAGAGATGGAGTTTTGCCTTAGTAATGAATATTCTCTTACCTCAAAGGAAATGATATTACAAATGGGCTACTGCCCAGGGCAAGGACTGGGAAAAAAAACTTGCAAGGCTGGAAAGAGCCTATTGATGTCCACCAAAAACTTGATAGACATGGGCTGGGTTTTTCATAGGGGCCGCTGAGAATCAAGTTCCCATTACCTGGAAGACGGAGGAACCGGTATGGGTAGCTCAGTGGCCTCTATCCTCCGAAAAGCTTTTAGCCACTCATAAACTGGTAGAAGAACAAGTAGCCCTGGGCCATGTGAGACCCTCAGTTTCACCATGGAATACTCCAATATTTGTGATAAAAAAGAAGTCGGGTAAATGGCGATTACTTCATGATTTGTGTGCCATAAACACACAAATGCAAATTATGGGCCCTGTACAAAGAGGGTTACCTTTGCTTTCCGTACTCCCTGCCCATTGGCCTATTATGGTAATAGATATAAAAGATTGTTTCTTTTCTATCCCCTTGCATTCTGCTGATTGTGAGCATTTTGCCTTTACTGTGCCCTCTTGTAACCATGAAGAACCTGACCAAAGATATGAGTGGGTCGTGCTGCCTCAGGGTATGGCCAACAGCCCCACTATGTGTCAGCTGTTTGTCGGCAGGGCTATAGCTCCTGTTAAAGAACTGCATCCTAAACTCAGGGTGGTCAATTATATGGATGACATTTTGATAGCTCATAAGGAAGAAGCTGGGTTACAAAAGGCCTATGCAGAATTGGTTTTTGTCTTAATGGAACACGGTCTTTATCCAGCACCAGAAAAAATACAAACAGGCAGAGTGGTGGAGTACCTGGGAGCTAAGATATATCCCAGGTCGATCATGCCCCAAAAATTGACCCTGAGAAAAGATAACTTAAAGACTTTAAATGATTTTCAAAAATTGTTGGGGGATATTAATTGGATAAGGGGGTATTTGAAATTTCCAAATTATGAATTAAAACCCTTATTTGATATGTTAAAAGGAGATATAGATTTAAACTCCCCACGAGACCTGACTAAGAGCGCCTGATTTGCTCTCAAAAGGGTGAAGGAGGCTTTAAGTGCTGCCTGTTTAAACAGGCTACAAGATAGCCAACCCTTTGATTTATGCATTCTTCCCACTGAGACCCAACCAACTGGGGTACTTTGGCAAGAGGGGCCGTTGATGTGGTTACACTCTCATGTTTCCCCTGGAAAGGCGCTGGAGTATTACCCTGAGGTGGTAACGGGCTTAGCTCTGCAAGGAGTTCAACAGAGTTTACAATTTTTTGCAATTTATCCACACTCCATCATTGTTCCCTACAATGCCTACCAAGTTCAGACTTTATGTGCCACTATTGATAATTGGTCCATTTTGAGATGCATGTTTCCAGGAGATATTGATAATCATTTGCCCAAAGACCCCCTACTGAAATTTGTAAAGGAACATCCAGTGATTTTTCCAAAGGTAACTGCCCAAAAGCCTATTGGAGGGGCTATAAATATTTTTACGGATGGTTCCAAAACGGGATGTGGGGTAACCGACGTAACGGGTTACGTCGCAGGTAACCAAGACCCCGTGCAGCATCAATTTGTCCCTGGTAATCCACAGATTGTTGAGTTGATGATTGTAATTGAAGTATTTAAAGCTTTCCCCTGTCCCTTTAATTTAATATCAGATTCAGCCTATGTAATAAATGCTTTAAAGATATTGGAAGCGGTTGGTACAATAAAGGCTACCAGTTCTGTTCTAGCTCCCTTTACCTTGCTACAATCCCTTATATGGCAACACAAGGAACCTTTTTTTCCAATGCATATTTGAGCACATACGGGCCTCCCAGGACCACTGACAAAGGGTAATGCCCTGCCTGATGTACACACTCGTGCTGAGTGGGCCCTCCATTTTTCTGTTGACTTAGCAAAAGATTTTCATGACAAATTTCATGTAAACGCCAGGACTTTACAAAGCCGCTTTTCCCTTTCTAGAGCGGATGCACGTCAAGTGGTAAAGGAGTGTCCCCGATGTATTATTTACCATAAGCCCCCTATGTTTGGAGTTAATCCATGTGGTCTAAGACCCTTACAAGTATGGCAAATGGATGTAACTCATGTACCAGAATTTGGCCGCTTAAAATATCTACATGTTTCTGTTGACACCTTTTCGGGTGTTATACTTGCCACCCCCCTGTCAGGGGTAAAGGCTACTGATGTAATATCTCACTGCCTGGAAGCGTAGGTGGCCTGGGCAATGCCAAAACAGCTAAAAACTGATAATGGTCCGGCCTATACTGGGCAGCGCTTTGTTTCCTTTTGCACTCAAATGGGTGTTACCCTGGTGCATGGACTGCCCTATAACCCTCAAGGACAAGGAATTGTGGAAAGAGCTCATCGTACTATCAAGGAAATGTTAATAAAACAGAAAGGGGGAGCTGGACTCCTGATGGCTACAGCAAGACAAAGAATAGCCATGACACTTTTCACCCTAAAGTTTTTGAATTTGGATAACGCTGGTCGCTCAGCGGCGGATAGGCATAACTGTTCCACTCCTTCGGCCTTAGGATCGGCTTTGTGAAAGGATGTGCTCACGGGCCTCTGGAATGGGCCTGACCCCGTGCTGGTATGGGCACGAGGATCTGTTTGTGTTTTTCCTCAGAATCGTTCGGATCCAGTGTGGGTGCCCAAACGACTTGTGCGTCGAGTCCAAGATGAACGGAACACGGAAGAAACAAAAGATTGTATTGCTTATTATACAGCTCCTGATGATCCAACAGGGGCAGACGGTAGCTAGATGGGGGATACTGTCTGCATTCCCAAGGCCCATGCCCGTGAGACATGACACCTCTCTTTTCCTTAGATTTTTCACTACAAATAAGACTCTTAACCTTCCCTTTTACCCAGAGAATAAACAAATAGCAGGGATAGGTGAAGCTAGAAATATTAGCTTGATTGGCATGCTATGCTTTTGCTTAAGTGATGTGACCCATAATGGTAGTTGCATGGCCTTGACTCGTTCCCCGGCCGCTTATTTTAGATATTGGTATGGGAATCTGGGATCAACTGAGGTTTGGGCAAATGCTACTGGATTTGTTGGTACTGTTTTAGGCAGATATTATGAAAGCTTAAAGTTAAGTACTGACCCATGGATTGTAAAGCAACCTAAATGGGCCCCTTTTTGCTTGCCTGACCGTATGGGGGAGGCTTGGCCTTGGACAGGTTGCCAATCACGACGCGCTGTTTGGGCTGATGAGTCTGAGCGTTTTTCATTCTCCCCTAGTGTTTTGTCCAATGCTAGTGTACAATTCTGGGCTGGAATTAATCCCTGGGCTGTTATGTGGTCTTAATGGAAGTTGCTTGCAGGCCGAGCCTATAGTTATGCTGCAAGGAGGTCACTTTTTTATAGCAAACATGACTTGCAATTTGACTAGTACTGCCCGTACTGTGGGTGCCAAATGCATTTTAGTAAGAATTATACGGTATTTAGCTATCAGCCTACACCCGTGTGTGTGGTTTCCCTGTTGTGTTTTTGGTAATTAACAACACCTCTGTATGCTCAGATGATGTATGTGCTTGCACTAATGAAACCTGCTATTATGCTACCTGCTGGAGTTCTCAGTATCCGTTAGCTATAGTTGCACGCATCCTATGTTGGGTGCCTGTGCCAGTAGATGCTTCTCAAGCTGTAACCTTGTTTAGGCATAAGAGAGATTTTGGCATCACTGTGGCCATTGTAACTGCTATAGCTGTGGCTGCTGCAGGTACGACGGCTGCTGCTGTTGCCATGTCACATACTATGCAGATGGCTCAGACTTTAAATAACTGGTCGGCTACTACAGCCAGAGCTCTGGATTTACAACAAGCGGCCAATGCAAAATTAAAAGGAGGACTGATGCTGTTAAATCAAAGGGTTGACCTTGTGCAGGAGCAGGTTGATATCCTGTGGCAGTTGGCTCAGCTGGGATGTGTTCAAAAATATGAAGGGCTTTGTATTACTGCTATTCAGTATTATAACTATACCCAAGCAGCAAATTTGTCTAAACAACTGTCAAGTTATCTTTTACGCAACTTGACGGGGGAATTCGACCAATTGATGTTGCAGCTACGATCGGCCATTGTCGAGATAAACTCTACCCAGATGGATGATGCCCTGTTACAAGATGTTTCCTCCTGGATATTGACAGCTATGGATCATTTGAAGGAGTAGGTGGGAATGGGTTCCCTTATTGGTATCCTGGCATTGGTGATCTTGCTGTGCCTGTGGTGCATATGCCGGATTAGGAGCTCGCAGAGCAGGAGTATGGCTATGGTGGTCCAGGCCTTCACTGCCATTGAGGCTGGACAGTCCCACTACGCGTGGCTTGCCACGTTAAAGAAATAGCACAGGGTGCGAGGCAAACGCACTGCACTTGGGAATCACTCCCTGGCGTGAGCCCAAGAAGTGCATGTTGGGTTGCAAGTGGGTTGATGCCCAAGATCCCACCTCTGCAAAAAAGGCATCTGACGGGCCTGATCATCACTGGGGTAGGAGCCCCTCAGGCGAAGCCCAGTGCAAAGTCCTTTCATTAATGTTTTAGACAGAGGCCCAACCTCTACTCTTACCTGTTGCTTAATAAAACATAAAACGGGGAGCTTTGGAGAGCTGCAGGAGCCGCGACAAAAGATGGCGTGGCCATAAGGAGTAGCCACAAAAATGGCACGGCCAAATGGCGCAGCTGTGACCAAAGATGGCACTGGCTCCTGCTTTCCGTCTTCCCGGGGACGAGTGCTCTGTGTAAAAACAACTCCTTATATGGCTATGACTTGGCTCCTAGTTTACTTCCGTGTTTGCGACCCTATCGTTATATGCCACTTGGCGCTTCGGGATTGGCCATCCAGGAGGCTTATAACCGGAGCGCGGGTGCGGGGGAGGTGGAGAAGAAGCGGCCAGAGAAGCAGGAGAGAAGCTTGTAGCAAGGTCCTGAATAAACCGCATTGAGAAGAATCCCGGGTCGCATCTTCCTTGCTGGTCGATGTGGTCACGACATTCGGTAGTGAACTTTCTCTTTCATTTTCATTGAAGACATGGAGGAGTATTGGTGTGAGCTCTGCTTTGAAGGCCTTGAAGAATTCTGCTGAAAAACCATCTGGTCCTGGACTTTTCATAGCTGGGAGGTCTCTTATTGCTGTTTTTATTTCAATGCTTGATGTGGGCCTGTAAAGATGGTTTAACTCTCATCTATGAGTTTATTTGTTTGGGTGTGTTCTCTTCTTTTTCTGATAAGATTTGCTAAGTGTCTGTCAATTTTGTTAATTTTTTCGAAGAACGAACTCTTTGTTTTGTTGATTCTTTCTATAGTTTTTTTGGATTGTAATTCTTTTAATTCTGATTTCATTTTAATTATTTCTTTCCATCTACTGGATTGGGGTTTATCTTGCTGCTATGTTTCAAGGGGGTTTAGATGTGTGATTAAATTGTTGGTTTCATATCTCCCCAATTTGTTGATGTAGGAGTTCAGCGCTATAAACTTGCCTCTGAGTACTTCCTTTGCTGTGTCCCAGAGGAGCTGGAATTTTGAGTGCTCACTTTTGTTGAATAGCATTGAACATTTGAATTTCCTTTCTAATCTCTTCCATGACCCACTCGTGATTCAGCAGTGTGTTGTTCACCCTCCATGTATTACTGGACTTTCTTTGGTGGCTTTTGGTGTTGAGTTCTAGTTTTATTCCCTTGTGGTCAGAGAGAATGCACAGGATAACTTCAATGTTTCTGAATTTGGACAAGTTTGCTTTGTGGCCCAAAATGTGGTCTATTTTAGAAAATGTTCCATGTGATGCTGAGAAAAACATGTATTCTGTTGCTGCTGGATAAAATATTCGGTAGATGTCTGTTAAATCTAGTTGATCTATGCAGCTGTTTAGATCTGCGGTTTCTCTGTTGAGTTTTTGCTGAGTTGATCTCTCTAGTGGGGAGAGTGGTGTGTTAAAATTCCCAACTATTAATGTCTTTGAATCTATGTGGGATTTGAGGGAAAGTAGTGTTTCTTGGATAAATTTGGGTCCTCCATTGTTTGGCGAATAGATATTTAGAATGGTAATATCCTCCTGAAGGAGAGAGCCCTTAATTAGTATGTAGCGACCTTCTTTATCTCTTCTCAAGAATTTTAATTTGAAGTCTATTTTATCTGATATTAGGATTGCCACTCCCACCAGTTTATTGGGGCCGTTTGCTTGATAGATTTTGCCCCAGCCTTTACCATTGAAAATGTGTTCGTTTTTATGGGCAAGATGTGACTCCTGAAGGCAGCAGACAGAGGGATCTTGTTTTTTAATCCAACTAGAGAGTCTATGTCGCTTAATTGGAGAGTTAAGTCCATTAATGTTAAGAGAAGGGCCTGAGAGTTATATGGGAGCTCCTGCCATGGGGGCTGCGAAATCTGGGTTCTTCATATGATTGTTGGATTCTCAGTTTGGGTGCACTTTCTTGGTCTTTATTGTGGTCTTGTTGGTTTTCTATGTGTAGGACATCTTTAAAAATCTTTTGTAGGACTGGTTTGGTGGAGATGTATTGTTTCAATTTTTCTTTGCTATGGAAGGTTTTTATTTGGCCTTCAATTATGAAGGAGAGTTTAGCTGGGTACAGTATTCTTGGTTGATAATTGTTTGTTTTTAAGGCATGGCATACATCATTCCAGGCTCTTCTTGATTTGATTGTCTCTGCTTTGAAATCTGAGGTGATTCTAATTGGTTTCCCTTTATAGGTTATTAATCTTTTCTCTTTGACAGCTTTCAGGATCTTTTGCTTGGTCTGAGTTGATCCTGTGTGGGTTATAATGTGACGATGGGATGTCCTAATCTGGTCTGGTCTATTTGTAGTTCTAAAAGCTTCATGTATTTGAATAGGCCTGTCTTTTTGTATGTTTGGGAAGTTCTCTGCTTGGATCCTGTTAAACACATTTCCTAGACCATTAACTTCTGTTTCTATGTGCTCCCCTACACCCATTATCCTTAGATTAGGCCTTTTGATGGTGTCTTTCAAGTTTTGGATAGTTCTGTCATATTTCTTGGACTTGTCTTGGATTTTTGTATGTTGTTTCTCTATATTATCTAGGCTGTCTTCAATCCCCGAGATTCGATCTTCTACACAGTCTAACCTGCTGTCAAGGCTTTCTACTTTGTTTTTTATTTCTTTTCCTTCTAATTGGTCACCTTTGATTGGTCAAATTCCTTGTTGAAGCTTTTTTTTAGATCTGGTATGAACTTCTTTTCTTCCTTAATTTGGTGTTCAGTGTTTATTCTGAAATAATTTAATTGATTGGTTATGGTTTCCTTGGACTCCCGTTCCTTCTGTTGGTTTCCATTCAGCATTCCCTTTGTTGTTTCCCTGAATTCCTTCAGCTCTTTGTTAATGGATCCCATGAATGCCTTTGGTGATCTTTGTGTATTCTCATCCTGCTCTCTTAATTCCTGTATTACTCTTTGCTTAACTTCCTCCTGCTCCTTTTCTTGCCATTCCTGTAGTTCTCTTTGAGTGTTCTCAGCCTGTTCACACCATTCCTGCCTTTCTCTTTGAGTATTCTCAAGCTGCTCACGCAATTCCTGTATTAGTTTTTGAGTAGCTTCCTCACGCTCATAATATTCCTGTATAAACCTTTAGATTGCCTCCTCTCTCTCCCTATCATGCTCATACAGAGTCCTTTGTAGGTTTTCTATCGTTTCCTGCATTGATCTTTTCTTTGCCTCCTCTCTCTCCCTATCATGCTCAATCAGAGTCCTTTGTGTGTTTTCAATCTTTTCATTTATCAAGTTTGCTAGCAGTGTTTGTAGAGCTATTTTGTAACTCTCCTCTGGATTATTCATTATCTGTTCTGTGTCCGGATTATCATGAGTGGGAATTGAGATACCCGGACTTGCCATTTTGCTTGTGTTTTTCCGGCTTACTCTGCCCATTTGGGATGAAAATAACACCAGTTTTGTGCTAGAATGCTATTTTAAGGCAAGCATCAACCAAAGTCTGAATTAGCACAGTCAATAGTCTGCAGATACAATCTAGTTCAACAGATAAATCTATTCAACATCAAACAACTAAGGGCTACGAACTCAAAGTAGAATTTGGAAAACCAGAAATTATTAGCGTTAGGGAGAGATGTGGGTAAAAAAATATGAAAAAAGTGATCTGGGAAGGCACAGGGAGAGTTATCTTAACTAAGTCCTAATCTCAAAACAGGAAATAGGTTGGATAGGATGGAAGTAGAGAGAGAGAAAAAAAAGAAGAAAGAGAAAAGGAAAAGAAAAGAGACCAGAAAAAAATAAATAATAATAATAATATTATGCAGAACAAAAACAAACTATTCAGAGAAGAACATGAATATAATGAGACTATGGGAGGGATATAAAGGAGATGTGAAAAAGTTAAAAATAAAAATACTTAAAATATTATATAGGTATAAAGAGGTAGTACCGCTATTAAGGAATTTAAGTCTTAGAGGTTTTGAATTGAGTAATAAATTTGTGGATTAAGTGTGCACACAATTGGGGTAGGGTATAATAGTCAACCTCGGTTTTATCTGAGGATGTGCAGGACAACAATTAAGTCACATAAAGAAGAATGAAAGAGAAGAAAAGGTTAAAAGGATAAGAAAGGAAGAAAAAAAGATCACAAGTTCAGTAGAGCTAAACAAAAATCAAAAATAAAAATTAAAAAAAAAGAAAGAAAAAAAAAGAAAGAAAAATGCACACACACATGGATCCCTAAAATAAAAATTATAAGAGGAAAAAAAAGTTACTACAAAACAATTTTTTCCAAAAATGGTAAAAATTAAAAAAAAAAGTTTTAGAAAAGAAAAAAAATTATGAAATATAGCAAAAAAAAAAAAAAAAAGACCAAAAATTCTTTCATTTTTTTGGGAGGGATGGAAAAAATCCTGTATCTCCCTTTTGTCTGTAACCAGCCTTTTGTTGGAGTCTCTGTTCTGCTTGTGGTCCTGTGGCTTGGTTGATTTCTTAAGTCAGTGTGTTTGAACAGGGAGAAAAATACTCTGCTTTACCCAGAATTTTGCGTTCCTCCTCCTAGGCTAGTTCAATGGGAGTAGGATCTGCTTTGAATATCACAAAAGAGGGAGATAGCTTTTTCCTCAAATTTGGAGATGCTATGTTCAGGCTAGATTCTGGGTAGTGTTGAGGCCTTTCAGCAAACAGTAGCTTTTCCTGGGGGCTAGTTTGTGAGAAACTCACAGAGCCCAGCCTGGAGCCATTCTCAGGGTTTCTGTTTACTGAATTTCAATTGATTGTCGAGGCTACTAAAGGGAGGGGCAGACTCTGGCTCGGATTACCTGTTGAAGAAAGCCACTCCTGGGGCTGCTGCCCAAGCTGGGTGTCTTTTCCCTGGGTGTAGCTGAGTCTGGCAGGTCGGCTTAAGTTCTTGTGACCTGCTAAATGACTCTAATTTTATTCAAAGGCCTGAGTTGGAGCTAGCAGCTCCATCGAGCTTTGTCGGTATCCAAGATGGAGATCTCTGGTACTGGGGGGAGTGGGGTGGCCTTCCCTCCTTTGCTCCCTGAGAAGGAGTGAGGATGTCAGGCTTCTACTCATGCCAAGTCTTGGTTCCTGGGTTGTTTCTGGTCTGAGAACTGCAGGATGAAGATGTCTGCTCCTTGTTGGTTCTTTCTGGTGTTGAGTAGAATCCGCTTGCCTGCAGTGGTGGTTCCTTGGTCTCGCACTCTCTGTGATTCAAGTATGGTGGGTTCGGCCACTGCAGCGGTGGCAAGAGCTCAAATTTCTCTCCTTGCCTGGATTTTCCTTCTCTGGCCTAACTTTCTGTCCTGTGATGGCACACTTGTTGTAATTCTCTGGCTTAGGACTATTCACTGGAACTCTAAAACTGCTTTCTATGCAAGAGCTTGTTTAGCCACCAGCTTCTCCTCCGCCATCTTCCGAGGCTTTCACTACTAATATCACTGTTTGTCTCAAAATGCTTTAAATTCTACACCCTCTAAGATGGGCATAGGGTTATACTGTGGAACTTTTCTCCTCAGAGAGTGAGTACTACCATATTGTTTAAAATAGACAAAGTACCTTGATACAGACACTGGGTGTGTGCAAACAACAAGTGATAGTTAAACAACGTTCTTATTAGTTTATAAAGATGAAATTGAAATAGAGCAACTATGAACTCAAAAGGAATGTGCAAAAAAGACAAAGGCACAAAGTAAAATGTGTCAAGGAAATGCTGAAGTATAATTTCAAATTATGTACTCACGTTTGAGGGTGTATTCAAAGTACAGCTTCAGACAATGCAGTTGGATATCTTGGGTGGATAACTGCTTTAAACTACTTTGGGATAATTATCAGAAGAAGCCCCTAACTCTGACTTTAATCACATCACAACATCATCAACTTAGGGACTATTTTCCAAGTGCAAAGTACCAAAAAGAAGGCTCATCACAGTTAGTGTTCTGATTGAAGTAATGGCAATCACATAACTTTTCTTGTAAGTCTTCATTTTTTTTGGAGCTTTAAAGTAGGAAAAAGTCAATATTTTGCATGTACCTAAATTAAGTGGGACACATTATATTGGTCTCTTTTTAACTGGGAAGCTATAGATTATGTCTTTTTATACTCTAACTTAGAACAATGATCTGTTGTCAGTTATTTCTTCTCTTCCTCTTCTTTTGCCCTTCCACTAACATATTTTTATTTAAAGAGACTTACTTGAGCTTGCATTTCTAAATTCTTCAAAATTATCTGAATTTCTTCATATTTCTGGAAGCCTCCTATATCTTTTTCAAGGGAATATTTTGTCACTACCATTTTTATCCTATATGATGTCTTCCTGCCTATCTCTGCAAGAAATACATTAGAGTTATGCAGGTATCTCAACACTTGTACCACCATAAAAAACTATCTTACTTAGAAATCGTGATTTTAGTATATCTGGGAAGGTGGCATCTGTCATTTTTGTATGACCCTAATGATACTTACATGCAATCATGATTTAAACCAATGTGCCACTCAGAAGATGAACAAATCCATTAAACACACACACAGTGGAATTCTAAGCTTCCAATTCATAAGAAAATGGAAAGACTTGGAAAAATCCTACTAAGAAAAATAAGCAAGACACAAAGAAACAGATTTCGTGATTTTCCTCATGTGTAATAATTAGGTAATGTCTAAGATAGTCCTAGCGGATGAGCAGGATGGCTCAATAGCTATGTATAAATATACATATAAGAGGATGCTGAGCAAAATGAACTCCTAGACATGGAGTTTGTTTGTGGTTGTTGTTTTTACTGTACTATGTGATTTCTTTTTTCTTTTGTGTTTTCCCCTACGGTTTATTCCCTGCTGTATTTGATTTCAGTATCCTGTGTATTATATACACATGGATTTTAATTTGGCAAGGGAAGAGGAACAACAAAATGGTGAGGCAAAGGACAAAGGACAAACCAATGCAATAGCAAAACTCACAAGACAACATGTAGGATATTCACATTACAACTTGTGAGGGGTATTTGGTTGAAGTAAAAGTGTGAGAAAAATGAGGGAGGGCATAAAAAGTTCGACTTGTTAGATATTCACTACCTTACAATTACTTCAACCCCTTCCATATATCACCTTGACAATAAAATTAAATTTAAAAATAAGCTACATAAAATATAATTTCACTGTATTTCTAGAGTAAATGATATTCTATATGTATTTCATTTTTTAAAAATGAACAATATTTGGCTTCTCATTTGAATTAATTGCCCCTTTCTTTTTCAGAGGGTCATCAACTTGAATCCTATCAAACTATACAAAAATTTCAGAATATATTGCCATTATTAAAAAAAACATTATTTTAGTATTGTCTCATACTAAATAGAAAACAGTTCATTTCTCTGGAAACTCCTAATTTTTGAAACTGAATATTTGTTAAGAGGACAGAATATATGTGTTCTACTAACTACTCATTTTCAAATTCTGAGCATGCCATACCAGAGACATTTAAAATAGTGCCTGTATGCATTTTATTTAATTCTTCAATAGATACAGTTTCCAATGGGGCATTACATATTTAAAGGTCAACAGAGAAACTAGTCACATTCTGGTAGAAGATAAAACTATGAAGTATCTATAATAATTAATTCCTCTAGAGTAAACATTTTTTCATCATAGTAAGCTATTATTTCAATGACAATCAATCCCAACATTTTATGCAGTAAAGTCATTCTAGCCCAACAGTTTACACTTTGTAAGCCACACCTTAAAATTCCCTAAATTGACAGCATGACTAGCTTATCACTATTGTGAAAAAATTCTACACTTCTGCTAATATTATGACCTTTCTATTGTTGAAAGAACACGACACTAAACTTTGCTGCATCGTTTTCCTTCAAGTGGTATCTTTCAGATCAGAAAACTTGAAAATATTATTTATACTTGTCTTTTCTTCTACCATAGATATTCATGACACAAAGATCTGTATATTATGGTTCAAATCCCACCCAGGCAGGAAGGTTCCTTAGATTCTTATCTCCAATAAACTGCTCAGGAAGAGCCAGACACAAGTAGCACTGAGGTTCAACTGGTAGTCTCTTTGAGCAAAAAACAGGCTCAGGGACAGTGCCCAGGCCCAGACGTCAAACCCTAGGATAAACAAAACAACAAAAACAAAATGAAACCATACCCCAAACCTAGCATTTTTCTCATTGTATACATAGGTATATAAATAAGGAAATTTCTTCCTATGTTATGTACAGGTAGAAGAAAAAAGATTTCAAACAATAACTCTCTTCATACCATGTTACACAAAAGTCACAAAACATGGCTCTTTTTCTAAATTTATAAATAAATAGCTTCTATTTATTCTCAACTCTTTCTAGATTATTCACATTATCATGTTATACATGAACTGCTGGAAATAACTATTAACTAAGTCCTAATTACAACTCTCTTGAAAGAATATTCTAGACAAATGATTTGTTGAATCATTTGTGAATTTGTAAATTAAAACTTCTACTTAAAAAGTATTTTGTAGTATCCTATAGAATATGAAATTACAAGCAAAAGATATTTATTTTAAATCTAAATTCGAATTTAGTAAGGTCTACAAAGTCCTACACTAGATAACTTTGCTGTTTCTCCAGGCTTAAGCTTTTGTAATCCTTCATTATTTCTTTGGAATCCAACAGAATGATGCTAAATTTTCCAAATTTTTGGTTCGGAATACTGACGTATTTTGTATCTAGAAGTATTCTGTAATGAAGAGAGCATTTAAAACATGACTGAGGATGATATATGAGTTGCATTTCAATAGGAAACTTGACTTCTCAAAACATAATGACAAAATTAGCCCAAACTTCCAACTGTGTATTCCTTTCTTGTTCTTTGGTTTGTTTTATGGAGGCAAAATTGTACTTCCTAGTCCAGGGAACGTATTACTATTTAATCCACTCTCTAATCTCCTGTATTAGTCTGAGTGCTAGAATTCCAGACTTGTATCACATTGCCCTGCCATAGGTTCTTGGTTTATTTAACCGACAAACATGCTAGTAATTCTGAATTTCTCGGATGATCTTATCCATGACTGACTGCTCAAACTATTTCTGTGCAATTTTCAAAGATGTTCTAACATTTGACACAGGATATGAACATTTTCAGATGCACCTGCAGGGGTCTCTGATTCATTCTTCCATGGACCCAATCCCTTTAATAATTATTACTTGGCTCTTTTACTATCTCTGGTCAGTACCTATGTAATAGTCTCAATCTTTTGGGGGGAAAGTTCACTTGACGACTTTCTAATATTAAAAATTATCACTTGATTCTAGTCTTACTCAAGACATATTTTCTATTATTTTCTAACTTTTCTACACATTGTGAGAGTTGTTTCATATGTGTGTTTACACATATAAGATCTTCTGTGTGTATGTAAATGTTTGTATGTATGTATGCAAAAACCTCAGGCTATTATTGAGCACTCTTGCTTATAACTAATATCCCATCACTTGAGCCATTCGTCCAATGCAGCTTTTGGCTGGTTAATTATAGGTAGTGTTGCAAAGACTGTTCTGCCGAGGCTGGATGCAAACTGAACTTTTCAGACTCTTTTACATTCTTAGTTTTTATTTTTTCCAGGAGTATGGTTTTAAGCTACAAACATTTTTGTGGATGTAAAGTCTAACCTATAGCCTAGATTTTTAACTCAAGAATTCATACAAAGATAGATGAACATACCCATTACAAATCCTGAGTGTACACTGCTAGAAATGTGATCTTAAGCCTGGTACTGGTGGCTCAAACCTATAAACCTAGTTACTCAGGAGGTTGAGATCTGAGGATTGCAGTTCAGATCAAGCACCAGTAAGAAAGTTTTCTGAGGCACTTATCTCCAATTAACCACCAGAAAATGAATTGGAACTGTGGATCAAATTGTAGAGCTCTAGCCTTGAGCTGAAGAGGGGAAGGACATTGCCTAGGCCCAGAGTTCAAGACCCACAACAATAAAAAAACCAAAAAAGAAAAAGAAATGTGATCTTATCCATCAGTTCATTGCTGCTATATTTCCTGCTCTCTCAACATGACCTTTTCTTCCAGTTGTCTATGCTCTTTTATCTGACTTGTTTTGGAACCAGAATTAATCTTCTGTTCTACTTTTTACAAATTTGCATGATTAGCTACCATGATTTAGATCTAGTAGACAAGAAGATAGGCCTCATCCTTCATATTCCACTTAGTAGTAAAGCTTTCCCTATATCACCCCCATAGATCTACATACTGGCCTTGGATTTTTTGTTTCAAAGTTGTCTTATTGAAGAGTCTTCTATAGTGTATTGAACCATTATACTTAAGCACAAAACTTCGTTTTCTCTTATTATTCCTATTGTTTCTCCTACTTCTAACTTATGTACACTTGGGAAATAATGCACAACACACACACTCACAAAAATGTTTCTGAGAACATTCTTCCCACATAAAATTGGTCTTAATTACAGAGCACTTAGGAAGTTTTTAACTTAAAGTAGTCCAGGATGTATTTTTCATGTTTTTTATTGTAAAAATGGTTTAAAGAGGGGTTAGAGTTAAATACGAAAGTTAATGAGTACATTATCTATCAAGCGTTGTTACCTCCTCTTTTGTATTTCTCCTTCACTCCTTTTCCTCCCCACCAACACAACTCCCTTCTCCCCTCCTCAAGTTGTAAAGCTAATTTTCTACATAGTGCCTTATACAAATCATTGTTAAAATAGGTCATACTGTATAATTGTTTAAGAATTTTGTTATTTCCCTTCCCCTCCCCGCATTAGAAAAATGTATATGCAAGATGCAGGTCACTGAAAATAAATATAGTGAAAACAGGGGTTATACACCATGGAAGAAGAAAATAGAAGAGAAACAAAAAAATCGCATACTACATGTTAGATACATTAAAAAAATAGCAAGAAAGAAAAAGCAAGTTGTGTCCCTATCTTGGGTTCCATTTCATTTAACATCATCTTATATGGCCATATGTACATGAATGAGGTTTTATAAGCCATGCAAATTCCATATCTTCTCGCTATGAAGTTATCTCTGAAACACATGTTACCTCATGTCCAAAGACATACTTGTGCTATTTCAGTGAAGCCAGAAAACATTCATTTTACACGGAGCAGCACATGGATTGTTACTGGAAGTAAGTGGAAGGAATTGTTATTGCAAGAGAGGAATTGAACATAGAAAAATGACAAAGTTCAAGGTAATTTGTGCTGTCCTTTTTACGATACAAGAAAATAATACAAGGCTTGAAGGAAACTCTGTCCCTGACATTTTCAAGTTTTCCTTTACTTATATAAAACATGTCTGTAAACTTCTAGTTGAGAGTATAACAAAAGTTAACAATATGCCATTTGAAGGCCAGCATAGAATAAAAGGAAATAACTTTGTCTTAAAAGTTCTCCTGCAAAGAAACAAATATATGGGGGTTTTAAAGAGACTTATGCACGGATATTTCACTCCTGAGATGATTCTCCTGTTGCATGAGTCAGTTACCCAATTGTTTAGTCTGGTCCTGAGTTCTCCATAGCAATAAGGTTTCCAAAAAGCAGGATCCAGTGAGTATGATCAGCAAAAGGAGCCTCTTCTCAAACCAATGCTTTAAGGATGGTCACAAAGAAACAGGTGGTTTTTTTTTCATTTGCTTGTTTGTTTATTTAGTTTGTGCTGGTTTTGGGGCTTGAACCCAGAGGGTGGCCCCGGTCCCTGTACAGTTGTCTTTCCTGCCCACCTGCCCCCAAATCTAGTACTCTATTGCTTGAGCCTAAACTCCACTTCTGGCTTTTTTTAGTGTTTAATTACTGATAAGAGTTAGACAGACTCCCCTTCCTAGGTTGGCTTTTAAATGAGATAGTAATAAATCCAAGTGACTTCAACTGTATGGACTTCTCTTTTTTAATTTTTATTTATTTTTTATTGTGAAAATACTGTACAGAGAGGTTACAATTAGATGGGCAAGATAATGAGTACATTTCTTATCAAGCATTGTAGCTCCCTCCTTTGTTTCCCCCTGGAATTCTCTTTTGAATCACAAAATATTAGATGAAGTTTATATAAATCTAATATTTGACAATTTTTAAAAGAAGAGAATATGTCCAACAAAGAAACCATACCTTAAATAGCTCAACAAAAGTAGGTGCACTGAATGATTTTGGAATATTTTTTTTCTACTTGGGAAGATTACTATTGACATTGTTGTTCCTTTTGGGGAAACGTAAAGTCATATTTGCACTTTTTTGTTGGTCATGGGGCTTTAACTCTGATACTGGACCCTGTCCCTCAATTCTTCAGCTCAAGTTGAGCACTCTGCCACTTTTGGTACAGTACCACTTCTGGGTTTCATGTGGTTAATTAAAGATAAGAGTCTCATGGACTTTCCTGACCAAGCTGGTTTTGAACCACAATTCTGTGGTCTCATCTTTCTGAGTAGCTAGGATTACAGGTGTGAGCCACCAACATCCGTCTTATATTTGCATTTATGTGCACTTATTAACACTATGTAGACAAAGAATGGAAATTTGTATCAAATGATGACATTGCAACTTTTTAGGAAAATCGAGGTAGCAATAAATTTATCCCCATTTTCCATGTTGTTACATTAATGATTCATGTATTATGGGACTCTTATATTAGCATCTTCTTCTGTCTGCATTTGTCGACTTAGAATCAGAAATTGTTCATAGAGAAATATAAAAGACTGAGATTTTTAGAAAGCAAAGGAGTTCAGGTATGAAAGTACAGCATAGAAGGATATACAATTTATCACACAGAGATAAAGAATTAGCCTAATTACTAGAATGCTAAAGGCAATGAGGAATAAGCCTAGTGGATGACTAGTTCTTTAATAACAAAAAATGGTTCCCTAGAACATTTTGTGGTATAACTTAGTTATTACCATTTATTCCTTCCATCTGGAGTTATTCCTTCTCTTCTGTAAAAACTATAATTAGCCTCTCCCTTTTTGGTGCCATATCTTATCAAAAAGATTTCCAAATCTCACTTATACTATCCTTCTGATTGTGATTAGCAGTGACCACTCAAAAGCCTGGAAACTTTGAATTTCCAGAATTAATCTTCACCTGACATCTAAGCACATTCCTGGCATTAATTGCCATGACTTAATGAACAAATGTTTTTGGTTTTTTTCAATATTGTATACTAATATAGGTAAAGTACATGAATTAGGGACTATTGTCAGGTATCAGTACGGAAGGAGCAATTACATATTCCAAGTATGAGTTGTTTATTTTCCATTTACTAACTAAATATTTTTTGTTGTTCTTGTTGTTTTGCCAGTCCTGGGGCTTCAACTCAGGGATAGGGAATTATTCCTCAGCTATTTTTGTTGTTGTTGTTCTAGGCTAACCCTCTACCACTTGAGACACAGCACTATTTCCAGTGGTTCTTTTTCTGTTTATGTGGTACTGAAGAATTGAACCAAAGTTTTCATGCATGCTAATCAATCAACGTACTGTGAAGCCACATTCCCAGAGCCCTAAATGGCTTTCTTAAGATGGCATTACTTTTTCATTCTGTAAATATGTATCATAATTTTAGCCAGAAATTTTTGCTAGAAAAGGACATTGAACACAGTACTGAGTCCAGTAAGGCTAGATGGACAATGAATAGCCATCATGGTCTAGCCAGAGCACAGAGGGGCTTACCTCATGGAGCTGGAACAACAGACTGAGCAAGACAACTCCTGACCCACAGCCCACCTCCAGAATGAGAGAGCCACATTGGTTCCAGCCACATGGGGATGCTGGGCCACCTCCTCTAGCATCCATTAAATAAGTTAGAGAGAGAGAGAGAGAGAGAGAGAGAGAGAGAGAGAGAGAGAGAGAGAGAGAGAGAGAGAGAGAGAGAGAGAGAGAGAGAGAAAGTCATAATTTCACTTAAGCCAGGTGCTGGTGGCTTAGGCCTATAATTCTAAATACACAGGAGGTTGAGATATGAGGACTATGTTTTATAGGCAACCTGGGCAGGAACATCTGTGAGACACTTATCTCCAAAGAATCACCAGAAAACCAGAAGTGGTGCTGTGACTCAAATGGCAGAGTGCTAGCCTTGAGCTGAGGAGATCGGGAACAGTGCCCAGGCCCAGAGTTCAAGCCCCATGGCTGACAAAAAGTGGACTTCCCACCACAAGAAGTGGACTGAATAGCACCCATTATCCTAGGGAGCATGGCAGAAAAGTCAGGCTGAGCTTCCTGTCAGCTCTCTTATTTTATTTTTTTGTTTATTTTTATTATGAAAGTGATATTCCAAAGGGTGAGTTACAGTTACAAAAGTAAAAGTAGTTTTTTCTTTACAGTGTTATCACTTCCTCATTTTTTCCTGCTTCCCCCAACACTGATATCCCATTTCCCCAAAGTTGTAAAGTTCATTTCTAACATAGTGATTAGTGTATATCACTTTTGCTTTGGTTAATCTTTGTCCGACCATTTCTCTGATTTCCCTTCCCTTCCCCAAATCAGATAAACTTATGTATAAGACAAAGGGTACAGAAATCAAAAACAGTGACTACAGGGAATAATCCAAAGGGGAAAAAGTAAATAGAAATAACTAAAAGCAGTTCACTATACAATCATCTTGTATCCATTTCTTGGAGCTCATTTCATTAAGCATCATTTTCTATGATGACATGCATATAACTATTGAGCTGTTGTGATCTTTTATAAGAATATACTAGACATATTCTAGTTTTTTTTAATGAGTGAAAACATGTAGCCTATGATTCTTTGGGTGTGGCTTGTTAGATGTATTATGTTTTCCAAGTCTTTCCATTTCCTTACAAATGGGGCAATGTCATTCTTTCTGACGGAAGCATAGAATTTTGTTGTGAATATATATGAAATTTTCTCGATCGATTCATCTACTGAGGGGCATCTGTATTGGTTCCCTATCTTAGGTATGATAAATACTGCTACAATTGACATAGTTGTGATGGTAACTTTAGTGTGGCCTTGTCTGTGGTCATTTGGGTAATTGTCCAGATGTGGGATTGCTGGGTTAAAGGGGAGATATTCTGAGGATCCTGTATACTTCTTTATGGAGTATTTGAACAAGTTTACTTTTCAACAAATTGTGTAGTAACATTCCTGTTTGGCTACATTCCCACCAGACCAGCCTCTGTTATTATTAGTTTTCTTCATAATGGTTATCAAACTGGGGGGAGGTGGAATCTCAATGTTGCTTTTATTTGTATTTCTATGGCCAGAAATGTTGCATATTCCTTCATGTTTCAATTGGCCATTGATATTTCTTCTTCAGAGAGGTCTCTCTTTAAATCTTTAGCCCACTTATTAAGAGGGTTGTTTCTTTGAAGATTTGTTTTTTGGGGGAGTTAACTGCTAGGGCTCTAAATATATTTGAGATGTAAGGCCATTGCCTGTTGCAGAGCAAGTAACGAACTTCTCCCAATCTGTGTGCTTTCTATTTATCTTTCTATCTATGTAAGTTCTCTTCTTAGATTTGGTAAGGGTCTGCCAAGTCTGTTAATTTATTGAAACAACCAATTCTGTTTTGTTGAACTTTTTATGTTTTAGTTTGTCTTTATTTAGATATTTCTGATTTAATTTTTTTATTTGTTTCTGTCTGGTGCTTTGGGTTTGGCCTTTTTCCTGTTTCCAAGAATATTCAGGTATATAATAAAAAAAAGACTTCAGATTTCCCCAATTGCTTGATGTAGGCACTTAAAGTTATAAATTTTCCTCTAAGTACTGCATTTACTGTTTCCCAGAGGAGTTGTTATTTTGTGTGTTCAATTTGTTAAATTTCAGAAACTTTCAGATTTTCATTCTAATGTATTCAGTGCCTCACTGGTCATTCAGAAATGTGTTGTTCAGTCTTCATGGGTTTGGGAACTTTTTTTTGCTTTAGCTTTTTTAATTCTAAGTTTATTCTGTTGTGGTCTGACAAGATATGGGAATTCAAATAATTTTTCTTTCAATTTGGATAGAATTTCTATGTGATATAGGATATGTTCTATTTTGGAGACTCTTTCTCGAGCTGCTGAGAAGAATGTGTATACTGATGCTGAATGTATATTCTGTAGATGTCTGTTAGGGCTAGGCGTTCAATGTAGTTATTTAGGTCTTCAGTTGCTTGGTTGAGTTTTTCCTGGATGACCTATCCATGCATTTCAATGATGTGTTGAGAAATGTTTTTTTGGTTAAGTAATATTTGTTTGATGAAGTGGGGTGCTCCAGCCATTGATACTTAGACTTGATATATCTACCTAATGGAGATGTGCCTTTATCAATATGTAATGTCTCTTCCTAGTAATTTTATTTTGAATTCTATTTTATCTTATGTTAGTAATTCTACTGTGGCCTGTTTATGGTGTTCATTTGCTTGAAATTTTTCCTTCCAGCCTTTCAGTTTGAGTATGTGTTTGTTTTTGTCAATAAAATGTGTCTCTTGTTTGGGAAAATTATATTAAGAGAAAAGAGAAAGGAATGCAGACAAAGAGCAATATAGGTTTCATGGATTCATTCATTTATTGAAACTAGAAGGTGCATACAAATCTATAAATAAACAAGACAGATTCTACTTCGTCCCAGTTAATATGGCCATTACTAAGAAAACTAACAATAGCAAACGCTGGCCAATTGGGAACTCTATTACACTGTTGGTGGGAAATTAAACTGGTTCAACTATTGTGGAATGCAGTACGGAGTTTCCTGAAAAGACTAAACCTATATCTCCCTTAAGCCCCAGTAATTTTCCTCATGGGCAGTAATCCAATCAATAACAAACAGCCTCACATGAAAGCTACCAGTATATCCATGTTCAGGGCCCAGGCCCAGAGTTGAAGGACTGGAAAAAATTTACCACTGCTGGTATTTGTTTCTGCAAATATGAACCGTTTGATATAAGATAACAAATGAATCTATTTTCAATAGCTAGTTTAGGACTTAAAGGTAGTGGGTGATAAAATGGCTCCTTTGTTGAGTGTTAGGAGAAGATGTAGGCAGTCCATGAAATGAGGATATGTTGTTGTTGTTCGAGGTGCTTGAAGTCTGGGCTTGGGCACGGTTCCTGAGCTCTTCAACTCAAGGTGACTGTTCTACCTCTTGAGCAACAGTGCCTCTTCTGGTTTTCTGGGGGTTAAATGGAAATAAGAGTCTCAGGGACTTTCTTGCCCAGGCTGTCTTTGAATTGAAGTCCTCAGATCTCAGCTTCTTGAGTAGCTAGGATTACAGCTGTGAACCACTGGCACCAGGTAAAAATGGGGAATTTTTAGAAAAGAAAATCGCCCTCTTTACCTGTGTCTAAAACTCAGATATTACTATTGGAATACTTCACATTTTACTCATTTCATCAGATATTTGTAAATTTTCTCTTTTCCTTCATGTGGGAATACTGCAGTCAATATCAATTCAGCTGGGGGACTGGATCAATTGTATGGTAATTGCTAGCACCTAATTTAAGAACTTTTACATAAAAAGAAATAAAACCCTCATTTGGAATAATTGTGTTTTCTTTTTATTACAAATCTGTGCTGGATTACTTCCTTATGTGATATTGGACCTTCTAAGAGAATGATGACATTTTCATTCTCTTCAGCCTTCTCCCACATATGGCCAAATATTTAAGAATTCAAACATTTGAATTGATAATTGATTAAGCTGACTTCTAAGAAAATGTGAATTTCTGGAATTTGGCCTGCTGTCTTTTTCTTACATGCACAGGCTTTCTATGATTTATTTGTTCTACAAGGAATTCTACTTTCCAATCTTTGTGTGACCAATTTTAGTCTCTCTGATCAGTCTTTTTGACCCTCTCTCTGGAGTCTCATTTGAGTTTGCTTCATAAAAATATTTTAGTTATCTGATAAATGACTCTCAGCATCAGTTTTTTGCCTGACTTCATGTAGGCTGTAATAGCAACCCTGCCTGGCTATGCTTACTGGAGTGCTTTTTGTGTGTTTGTGTGTGTGTGTGTGTGTGTGTGTGTTTTGTTTTGTTTTAGAGGTCTAGGATTACTATTCAAGTTAGTAGTTTCTCTTGGCCCCTGTGATCCCCTGGCTTAGAGTCAATGGGTTTTTCTAAAACTACAAAGAACAGCTTACTAAATTCCTGTTTTAATTGTCCCACAATGGGGCAATCAGGCATCATTGCAAAGCCATCAATCGTGCTTTGTAACCACTTACAGAAGTTGTCTATCAAGATGGCTTTCCAAGGTTGACTGTGAAAATTGTTCATTTCCAACTAGGCAACATAAAGCACATCACATTCCTGGGATCAAACTTTTGGAAGGAAGGTTCCTCTTCCTTCCTTCTCTTATGATAGATCAAACCATAATATTATTCAGTTATGGAGACTGGAGCACATTTTCTCAAGAATATTCTGTAGTGTAAAAAAGGACCAACTTTCAAAATAAAGGTGAAAATACTTGTCTACTACAGACTGAGTTATCTTGTTTATATCTGTTGATATTTTCATTACTTCAAACACATGGATAATTTATATTGGTATTAGACAAGTGGCAAAGGATTAATGGAATAAGCATTCAGTTTACTTTTGTATATCCAATATAATACAATACATTAGCCCATTATGGAAAATTAACTACAACTGTAGAAAAAATGTCAGGAATATAAAATAAGCCTCAAGATAAGGTGAGGAAGATGGCGGGGGAGAAGCTGGAGGCTAAACAAACTTTAGCATAAAAAGCAATTTTAGTGTTCCAGTGAACAGTACTAGGCCAGAGAATTACACCAAGTGTGCCATCACAGTACAGAGAGTTTGGCCAGAGAGGGAAAATCAAGGCCAAGAGACAGATCTGAGCACTTGCCAGGAGCTGTGGCAGCGGCAGCAGCTGTCACACCTGCAACAGAGAGGGTCTGGGACAAACGCACCAGATGCAGCGGGCAAGCTGATTCTACACAACACCAGCAAGAACTGACAAGGAGCAGATATCTGCACACTGCAGATAGCAGATCAGAGATAACCCAGGAACCAAGACTCTGGCATCATGAGTAGAAGCCTGACATCCTCAATCCTTCTCATGGATCAGAGGAGGGAAGGCATTCATCCCCCACCCCACTACTGGAGAGCTACATCTTTGATACTGACAAAGGCTCTGCTGAACTGCCAGTTCCAATTCAGGCCTTGGGAGATAACAAGACAGCTATTTGGCAGGTCACAGGAACCTGCCCAGACCTGCCAGGCTCAACTCCACCAGAAAAAAGTCACCCACCCCAGGCAGAGGAAATCTGCCACCTGGGAGTGGCTTTCTTCATTGGGTAAACAGAGCCAGAGGCTGCCCCTCCCTACAGCAGCCTAGTCAATTGAAATTCAGTAAACATAAACTCTGAGAAAGGCTCCAGGCTGTGCTCTGTGAGTGTCTCAGAAGCTAGCCCCTCAGGGAAAAGCTACTGTTTGCTGAAAGGCCTCAACTCAACCCAGAACCTAGCCTCATCAAAGCATCGCCAAACAAGAGAAAACAGACATCTCCCTCTTTTGCAATACTCAAAACAGATCCCTCTCCCACTGAACTAGCCTGAGAGGAGGATCACAAAATCCTCGGTAAAGCAGAGCATTTTCTGCTTGCCCAAACAAACTGCCTTAAGTAACCAATCAAACCGCAGGAAAACCAAACACCACAAGCAGACCAGGGACTCCAACAAGAGGCTGGTTACTGACACAAGGGAAATACAGGATCTTCCCATCTCCCAGCCCACAAAAAAAATCAAAGTACTTTCTTTTTGTTTTTGTACCTTATTTTTATTATTTTTATTTTTTGGTTTTTTAAAATTTTTGTTTTTATTGTTTATTGTTTTCTTCCTCATATAATTTTTATTTTAGGTGAATATATGTGTGTGCTTATTTTTTAATCTCTATTGAACTTTTGATCCTTTTCTTTCTTCCTTTCTTTCTTTCTTTCTTTCTATCTTTTCTCATTCTTTTCACTTCTTCTCTTTCATTCTTTTCTGCATGACTTAATTGCTGTTCTGCTCAACCTCAAATATACCCGTCGTCGATTATTAGATCTCATACTTTATTGTGTACACACTTAATCCAGAAATTTATTACTCAATTCAAAACCTCTTAGACTTAAATTCTTTAATAGCAGTATTACTTCTTTATACCCATATAACATTTTAAAACATTTTTATTTTTCTAGTTTTTCATGTTTCCTTTCTATGCCTCACCTCCTCTAATCCCATCCCCATTCTTCTCTGAATACTGCTTCTTCAAACTTGAGTTTTTAAGGGTTTCAATTTTTAATATTAAATTTTTGTTTTTCCATTTTTTCTTGTGATTTTTTTCCTTTTTCTTCTTTTTTCTTACTCTTTTTTCTCTCACTGCTATCATTGTGTCCAATCAATTTCCCTCTTTGAGATGAGGACATGGTTAAATCCGCTCTTCCTCACCTTCCCACATCCCTCCAATCCTATTGTTCCCCAAATTTTACCTAAACCTAATAATTTCTGGTTGCCAAATTCTCCTTTGCTGTTCTTAGGCCATTAAGACATAGTTGTTTGATGTTCAATAGATTGTATCTCTTGAACCAGATTGTATCTGCAGACTTCTGACTATGCAACTACGGACTTTGGTTGATGCTTAACTTAAAATAGTGTTCTAGCACAAAACATGTTATTCTCATCCCAAATGGGCAGAACAAGCCTGAAAAACACAAGAAAAATGGCAAGCCTGGGGTTCTCAACTCCCATTCATGACAATCAAGGGAGAGAAGAGATAAAGAATAATCCAGAGGAGAGTTCCCAAAAAGCTCGGCAAACACTACAGGAAAACAGGGTAAATGGAAAGAGTTAAAACCTGCAAAACTCTCAGTGTGAGCATGATAGGGAGAGAGAGGAGGCAAACCAAAGATCAATACAGGAGACTCGTGAGCTTGAGGAAGCTACTCAAAGATTGATACAGGAATTTCGTGAGCAGATTGAGAACACTCAAAGAGAAATAAAGGAATTGTGTGAGCAGGATGAGATCAGACAAAGAGATAGACAGGAATTGTGTGAGTAGGTTGAGATCAGTCAAACAGATAGACAGCAATTATGTGAGCTGGCTGAGAACAGACAAAGAGAAAGTCAGGAATGGCGTGAACAGGCTGAGAACACTCAAAGAGAAATACAGGAAATGTGTAAACATGGGGATCTTAATCAAAGAGAAATACAGGAACTGAGAGATCGGGATGAGAAAGGACAAAGATCAATGGAGGCATTAATGGAATACAGGAACAGAGAGCTGAAAGAAATCAGGGAGACTGTAAAGGGAATGCTCAGTGGAGAACAACAGAAGGAATGGGAGTCCTAGGAAACCATAACAAATCAACTAAGTGATTTGAGAATAAACAATGAACACCAAATTAAGGAAATAAAGAACTTCTTACAAGATCTAGAACAAAGGTCCAACAAAGAATTTGAAGTCATCAAAGTCGACCAATTAGAAGGAGAAGAAATAAAAAACGAAGTAGAAAGTTTTGACAGTAGGTTAGACCATGTAGAAGATTGAATCTCAAGGATTCAATACAGCCTAGATACTATAGAGAAAGAAAATAAAACCATCCAAGACAAATCCAAGAAATATGATTTATCTATTCAATTCTATTTGGAAAACACCATCAGAAAGCCTAATCTGAGGATAATGGGTGTAAAGGAACACCTAGAGTCAGAAGTTAATGGTCTAGGAAATTTGTTTAACAGGATCCTAGCAAAGAACTTCAAACATGCAAAAAAATAGGGCTATTCAAATACAAGAAGCTTTTAGAACTCCAAATAGACCAGACCAGAAAAGGACATCCTACTGTCAAATTATTATCCGCACAGGATCAATTCAGACCAAGAAAAAAATCCTTAAAGCTGTCAAGGAGAAAAGATCAATAACCTATAAAGGGAAACCAATTAGAATCACCTCACATTTCTCAGCAGAGACAATTAAAGCAAGAAAAGCCTGGAATGATGTATGCCATGCCCTAAAGACAAGCAACTTTCAACCAAGAATACTGTATCCAGCTAAACTCTCCTTCATAACTGAAGGTCAAATAAAAATCTTCCGTAGCAAAGAAAAATTGAAACAATATATCTCCACCAAACCAGCTCTACAAAGATACCTAAAGATGTCCTACACATAGAAAACCCACAAGACCACAATAAACACCAAGAAACCACACCCAAACTGAGAATCCAAGAACCATAGGAAGAACCCTGTTGTGGCAGCCGCAAAGAAGGTGAATAAAAGGGCAAGAACTCAAATACCTCTAAGTCCTATCTCTTAACATTAATGGACTTAACGCTCCAATTAAGCGACATATACTGTCTAGTTGGATTAAAAAGGAAGATACTTCTACCTATTGCCTTCAGGAATCCCACCTTCTCCATGAAAAACTACACATTTTGAATGTGAAAGGCTGGAACAAAATCTATCAAGCAAACGGGTCCAATAAACAGGCAGAAGTTGCAATACTAATATCAGATAAAATAGACTTCAAATTAAAATTAGTTAGAGGAGATAAAGAAGGTCTCTTAATACTAATTAAGGGATCTCTACTTCAGGAGAGATTACAATTCTAACTCTCTATTCGCCAAACAATGGAGCATCCAAATTTATACAAGAAACACTACTTTCTTTCAACTCTCATATATATCCAAATGCATTAATTGTCAGGGGCTTTAATACACCACTATCCCCACTAGATAGATCAACTTGGCAAAAAATCAACAGAGAAACTGCAGATATAAAAAACTGCAAGGATCAACTAGATTTAAAAGACACCTACCAAATATTTCACCCAGCAGCATCAGAATATATGTTCTTCTCAGCAGCACATGGAACATTTTCCAAAATAGACTACATTTTAGGTCACAAAGCAAATATTTCCAAATTCAGGAACACTGAAGTAAAATCTTGCATTCTCTCAGATGACAAAGGAAAAAAATTAGAACTCAACACCAAAAGCAACAAAAGAAAGTCCTGTAACATATGGAGGCTGAACAACACACTGTTGAACCACAAGTAGGTCATGGAAGCGATTAGAAACGAAATTCATGTGTTCATGGTATTCAACAAAAATGAGCACACAAACTACTAGCTCCTCTGGGACACAGCAAAGGCGGTACTCAGAGGCAAGTTTATATCTTTGAGCTCTTACATCAACTAATTCGATAGATCTGAAACTAACACTTTAATGAGACAGCTGAGCCTCCTTGAAAAAGAGCAAGATAAACCCCAAACCAGTAGATGGAAAGAAATAATTAAAATTAAATCAGAATTAAATGAATTAGAATAAAAAAATAGAAAGAATCAACAAATCAACGAGTTGGTTCTTTGAAAAAAAATCAACAAAATAGACAGACCCCCAGCAAATCTTATCAGAAAAATAAGAGAACACACCCAAATAAACAAACTCAGAGATGAGAATGGAAATGTCACCACAGAAACAAACAAGATTCAGAAAATTATAAGGGAATGATTTTCAAACCTTTATGCTAATATGTTTGAGAACTTGACAGAAATGGAACTTTTCCTAGCAAATATCAACAGGCCAAAACTAAATCAAGATAAGTTAAACCATCTTAACAACCCCATATCAAGCATTGAAATAGAAATAGCAAAAAGAGACCTCCCATCTAAGAAAAGCCCAGGACCAGATGGTTTTACAGCAGAGTTCTACAAGGCCTTCAAAGCAGAACTCACACCAATGCTCCTTCAACTTTTTAATGGAATTGAAAGAGAAAGTTTACTACCAAATTCATCCTATGAATCTATACTAACCCTCATCCCAAAACCAGGCAGGGACTCATCAAAGAAAGAGAACTATAGACCCATTTCTTTGATGAACATTGATGCAAAACTTTTCAACAACATTTTGGCCAATCGACTTCAAAAATTTATCCAAAAAATCATAGGTCACAATCAAACAGGATTCATTTCAGGAATGCAAAGCTGGTTCAATATACGCAAACAAGATAACATAATTCACATCAACAAGAGCAAGAATAAGAACCACATGGTTATCTCAATAGATGCAGAGAAAACATTTGACAAGATCAAACACAACTTTATGATGAAGTTTCTGCAAAGACTAGGAATCCATGGAACCTTCCTCAGTACAATAAAAGCTGTATATTAAAACCTCAAGCCAGTATTATGCTCAATGTTGAAAAATTAACTCCATGTCCTCGAAACTCAGGAACGAGACAAGGATGCCCACTCACTCCATTGTTCTTCAATCTAGTATTAAAATGCCTAACTACAGCAATAATACAAGATGCAAACATCAAGGGGTTCCAAATAGGAAAAGAAGAAGTAAAACTCTCCCTTTTTGCAGATGACATGATCTTGCATTCAAAGAATCCCATGGACTCTGCTCCCAAATTCTTCAAGATGATTCACAATTTTGGCAAAGTAGCAGGGTATAAAATTAGCCTTCAAAAATCAATGGCTTTTCTATATGCCAACAATGAGAAAAGTGTGACTGAAATCAGGAAAGCAACTCCATTTGTAATAGCCCCACAAAAAATAAAATACCTAGGAATTAACCAAACAAGTGAAGGACATCTATGATGAAAACTTTGAAAACCTGAAAAACGAAATCAAAACAGAACTTAGAATTTGGCAAAAACTCCCATGCTCCTGGATTGGAAAAATCAGCATTGTGAAAATGGCCATACTTCCCAAGGCTATCTACAAATTCAATGTGATACCCATCAATATTCCAATCTTATTCTTCAAGGAAATAGAAGAGGCAATCCAAAAATTCATATAGAACAATAAAAGACCCTGAATATCAAAAACAATCTTTAACAGAAAGAACAGTGCTGCAGGAATATCAATACCAAATTTCAAACTCTACTACAAAGCCATAGTAATCAAAATAGCTTGGTACTGGCACAAGAACAGACCCCAGGACCACTTGAATAGACTTGAAAACCCACAAATGAACCTAAAGACCTGTAGCCATCTAATCTTCGATAATGGAGCTAAAAAAAAAAACAGAATGGAAGAAAGACAGCCTCTTCAGTAAATGATGCTGGTGAAATTGGTTAACTACTTCACTTAATATAATTTTTTCCAAACCTTTCCATTTCCTAACAAATGGGGAAATGTCATTCTTTCTGATGGAGGCATAGAATTCCATTGTGTATATATACCATATTTTCTTGATCCATTCATCTACTGAGGGGCATCTGGGTTGGTTCCATATCTTAGCTATGGTAAATAATGCTGCAATAAACATAGTTGTGCTGGTAGCTTTAGTGTGGTCTTGCTTATAAACATTTGGGTAAATGCCCAAAAGTGGGATTGCTGGATCATAGGGGAGATCTATGTGAAGTCTTTTGAGGAACCTCCATACAGCTTTCCAAAGTGGTTGAACAAGTTTACATTCCCACCAACAATTAAGTAAGGTTCCTTTCTGTCCACATCCGCTCCATCATCTGTTGTTGTTAGATTTCTTGATTTTTGCTGTTCTAACTGGAGTGAGGTGATATCTCAATGTTGTTTTGATTTGCATTTCTTTTATGGCTAGGGATGTTGAACATTTCTTCATGTGTCTATTGGCCATCCTTCTTTCTTCTTCATAGAAGCTTCTCTTTAAGTCTTTCGCCCACTTATTTATTGGGCAGTTGTTTCTTTGAGGATTTGTTGTTGGGTGTTTTAATTTTTTGAAAAAATTATATTAAGTGAAGTAAGCCAGGCCCAAAGAAACATAGGTCCCATGGTTTCCCTTATTTGCAATATCTAGTATAGGTATGAGTCAAGTGGAAAAGGTCAGATAATGTGATGTTAGGAAAATGAACCCTTAAATATGTATTTTAATGTTTTCGTTTCTTTCAGGCATGTGTTTCTAACGCATTTATAAGACTATTTCTTTGTTACTTTGTATGTCCCTCCCCGACAGTGTAACCCCCGCTTTCACTACATTTGATGTCAGTATAACATGTGGAGGAGATGGGGACAAACAAGTCGTTTAAGGATTCAGGTGGACCTGTTGCAACAATGAGAAGTACAAAATGTCATGTCAAAACCAGCTTTACAATGTCGGTGTGGGGGGGGAGGGGGGTATGATTGGGTGGGGGGGAGGGGGGAGGCTGGGAAGGGAGGTGAAGGGTAAACAAAGGAGGAGGATGCAATGCTTGGTAAGAAATGTATGCATTATCCTGCCCATGTAATTGTAACCCCTCTGTACATTATGTTCTCAAATAAAATAAAATAAAATTTAAAATTTAAAAAAAATTGGTTAACTACTTATGGAAAACTAAAGCTAGAACATTATATATCACCTTGCACCAGAATCAACTCCACATGGATCAATGACCTCGGAGTCACAGCAGACACTCTGAAAACATTACAGAATGGAGTAGGAGAAACCCTAGGTCTCCTTGGCATAGGCCGAAATTTTCTTAATAGAGCCCCAGAAACACAACAAATGAAAGAAAGGTTGGAAAACTGGTATTGCATGAAATTGCAGAGCTTCTGCATGGCAAAGGACATAGCTTGGAAGATCAATAGAAAGCCCACGCATTGGGAGAAGATTTTCACTAGCCATACAACATACAAGGGTCTGATATCTAAAATATACCTGGAACTTAAAAAATTAAATCCCTCCAAAACAAATCTTCAAACCAACAATTGCCCAATAAATGACTGTGCTAAAGACTTAATGAGAAACTTCTCTGAAGAGGAAAGAAGGATGGCCAATAGACACATGAAAAATGCTCAAGTTCTAGCCATAAAAGAAATGCAAATCAAAACAACAATGATATACCACCGCATCCCAGTTAGAATGGTTATAATAAAAATTTCTAATAACAACAGCTGCTGGAGGGCATACGGACAGAAGGGAACTTTACTGCATTGTTGGTGGGAGAGTAAACTTGTTCTACCACTTTGGAAAGCAGCATGGAGATTCCTCAAAAGACTCCACATAGAGTTCCTTTATGAGCCAGCAATCCCACTTTTGGACATTTACCCAAATGATCACAAACAAGACCAAACTAAAGCTACCGGCACGACTATTTTTATTGCAGCATTATTTACCATAGCTAAGTTATGGAACCAACCCAGATGCCCCTCAGTAGATGAATGGATCAAGACAATGTGGTATATATACCCAATGGAATTCTATGCCTCCATCAGAAAGAATGCCATTGCCCCATTTGTTAGGAAATGGAAAGACTTGGAAAAAGTTACATTAAGTGAAGTAAGCCAGGCCCAAAGAAACATAAGTCCCATGGTTTCCCTTATTTGTAATAACTAAGTTCAGATAAGTTGATGTTAATGGAATGAACTCCAAGATAAGTATTTAAATGTTTTTTTTTCCTTTTATGCAATTGTTTCTATCATATGTATAAGAGGATGTTTGTCTTGAGCCTCCCTCTCTTTTTCGTGTTCTTTGTTTTGTTGAATGTTGCAGATCTGACGGGAGTATTCTTCTGCTGGTGTTCTCGTAGTAGTTCTTGTCCTCAGCTCTCTCATGGAATCTTGTTGTTTCAGACATCTGAGAGCTGTGATGGGAAAGATGGGCTGGCCACATTCCCAGGCTCTGGGAACTCCTCTATTCTCCCACTCAGTGACTAAGAGTTCAATATCCTAACTTACTCCAAAGTTACCTCGAATCTCTTGCTCACCACTCAGCCACCTCTACTTTCCTCAATCGCTGGTAGTGGTGTCAACCAACAGAGGGAATTCTGGTGCTGCAGGGCAGCATGGAATGTGGGCCAGCATTCTTGAATCCCATTGGTCAGAAAGAACCAGGAAAGAATGGGTTTGTGGCCGGAATCCTGTGATGCATGCAGCATGGGCGGAGTAAAAATGACAGCGGCTTCAGCAGACCCTTTCCCAGAGAACTCTGTCCAATTCAGTTGGGTACAAAAGGGTGACCTGCTTTACTTGGATGGCTGCACAAATTGTTGTGTATGGCTGTTTGTTGCCAGTCTCAGACCTTGAACTCAGGATCTGGGCACAGTCTGTGAGCTGCATTGGATCAAGGCTAGCGTGAGCCACATGTCTCTTCTTGTGGCTTTGTTTCCACTTAAGTTGGATAGTTGTCTCAAGGACTTTCCTGCCTAGGGTGACTTTGAACATGACCCTCCTTTCACAGCCTTGTAAGTATCAAGGAGGACTGCTGAGAGCCACTGGTGCCTGCCTAATCATTTGTCTTGCTGATGTTCTTGGACAGACCGGTGAGTTCCCTATCCTCAGGTTTAAGTGGTGGGAGCTGGAACCCACAGTTCGAATCCTGGTCCTCCCACTTTCAAATGGCAGGAGATACTAAGAAACTCATTTATCCATATGAATACCAATGGAATGTGATGTATGTCATGATTGAATGGGCAGTTCTTGAATGATTCCAGTATAAAATTATACACAATTATATTATAGTACACTGATCGATTTTAGTTAATACTTTATTAAGCATTTCAACAATCACATTCATAAAATGGAGGCCGAATGAAATACCTAAGAATTGGGTGTCATATAGCATAGAGATGCCATTTTTCTTGCCAGGACTGGGATTTGAACTCATGGTCTTGGTAACTCTGTTGCACCGTGTGGGAAGAGGAAGCTTGCCTCCTTGAAGTCAAGAAATTCAATCTGTTCCTTAGGCCTGAAATCGATCCTCTGCACTAAATAAAATCCTATTCATGTACATTTTAAGTATATGATTTATATTTACACACATATGTATGTACATATTGAGTTCAGTATATTTATTCATTTTATTTTTTGTTTTGTTCATGTATTGACTTTATTTTATTGTCTATTATGGCACATAGAACAATGATTACATTGATTACATATGATATAGGTGTACATATGTATTCTGCTTCATATCTGACACCCAGGACTTTCACAGAAAAGGAAAACATGTGTCACCATCAGCTTTTTATTCCATGATTCGTTGTTTGGGAGTTCTGACATCTGATCTCATGGCCTACAGGGACAAATTCATGAATGTGTCACTGTCAGCATGCCATCCTGGGGCAAATTGAGCTGACAGGAAGTTCCCAGGGCCTGAGATTGAGCCCCAGCGGTTGACAAAATAAGAACAGATTGACACTCAGATGGTAGTACGCTAATAAATATATATCTTTATAGAGTGCCAGAGATGTCTATCCATTATTCAGTTATATAGACTACATTCCTACCATTTTTGGGTATTATTATACCTCCATGTAATTAATGTTATTGTTTTTATCCTCAATGAGATGTACAAGTCGTTATGTTGAAAACTAATTTTACAACTTTGGTGTGGGGGTGTGGTGAGAAAGGGGGGTTGGGGAGGATTGGGTTGGGAGGCGGGGGAAGGATGTTAATGGATGGGAAAGGGAAACAAAAGAGGAAGCTACAATGCTTGATAAGAAATGTACTCATTATCTTGCCCATGTAATTGTAAACCCTCTGTACATTATTTTCACAATAAAACAATAAATAAATAAACTCTTAAGTAAATTGGTGTCCTGAAATCATTGCATCCCTGTAAGAAAGAGTATTCTTTTAATGTTTCATATTATATAAAATCAACCAGCCGACTAAAACCATGATGTCTAATTTTATACGAGTATCATTCATGAGCAACTCATTCAACAGTGACATTTATAACATTCCACCGTTATTCTTATAGATTGAAATGAGTCTCTTAGGATCTCCCATCTTCCAGAAGTGACATGACTGGGATTCGACTCTAGTCCTATATTGCCCTGCAGGACTATGGCCCAATAGCCCAATAGCCCACCAGCCTTAAGCAATGCAAGGTGAAGTACCCTTTGGAGCTGTGTCATTCAGACCCAGATGGTCATGGTGCAAAATCTAAAAAGGCCATCCCACCACTTATTTTCTGTGCATTCCCCCCCAGCTTGCAAGGCCTGGAGGTCTAGGATCCCAGGATCATCTGTGTTTCCAGTGGCTGCACCACAGCCTAGCGTGATGGAAGCTGAGGCAGAGTTGCCATGACCTGAGTTCAAGAACTTGCTTGGCAAAAAAATTTCCCTGGCTTGCAATTGGTGCTGTTTTATCTGCCAGGCTTTGGATTTGAACTTAGGGTCTGGGTAACTCTGCAGCACTGTGGATGAAAGGGAAGCTCACCATGCTTGAGGACAAGAAAGTCAGGCCTGCTCCCTAGGCCTGAATTCATGCCCGAGCCCTGGGAAACACACTATTTATATACATTGTAAAGATAGGATTTGTACCTACCTATTGATGTTCAGTCCATATCCTGTTTGTTGTGGTTATCTATTGTATTTCGGTTTTATTCATTTATTTACCACTTATTTTATTGACTGTGATAACACGCATTCCATTTATTATATTGATGACATCCTATCACATATATCTAGATTTGTAGACATGTTCTCTTTCATGTCTTACACCCAGGACACTCAGAGAAAAGGAAAACAGGTGTTACACTCCACTTCTTACTCCATGATACAAATGTTGGCAGTGCTGGGACCTGAGCTCAGGGCCTAGCAGACCCAATTCATGAATGGGTGTGTCAACATGGCAAACTCTAGCCCAGGAAGCTGCCAGGCAGTTCCCAGACCCTGAGATCGAGCCACAGGGGAGGACAAAATAGCCATACATGGATAGGCAGGTGGTAGTATACCAATAAATACGTTTGTATAGAGTGCCAGAGACATCTGCCTAGGATGCAAGTATATCAACTAGGTTCCTACCAACTCTTAGGTAGTTATTATGCCACCATTGAAGAAATAAGATTCTTTTCATGCTTAATAGACTATTCATTAAGATCAATCAGCATCCTAGGATCATTGCATCTAATTTTAGACTAGACTGATTGATGCACTCAGAAACTTCTCATTCAATCATGAGTTTGCTCACATTCCATCGGTATTTCGATGCATAAGAACGAGTGTATTGGGAATTCCACATATTGGTATGTGTCAGGACCAGGACTCGAAATCAGAGCCTACATTGCTGCATGGGCCAATGGCTTCCCTGATAGCCCGCTATCCTTCACCAATGCAAGGTGAAGTACTCTTTGTAAGCATGTCATTAAGACCCAGGATGGTCACCTTGGAAAGGAACAAAATGTAAAAATCCATCCCACGGCTTTCCTCTCTCTCTCTCCCCTCTCTCTCTCTCTCTCTCTCTCTCTCTCTCTGTCTCTCTCTCTCTCTCTCTCTCTCTGTCTCTCTGTCTCTCCGTCTCTCCGTCTCTCCGTCTCTCCGTCTCTCCGTCTCTCTGTCTCTGTCTCTGTCTCTGTTTCTGTCTCTGTCTCTGTCTTTCTCTCTCTCTCTCTCTCTCTCTCTCTCTCTCTCTCTCTCTCTCTCTCTCTCTCTCTCTCTCTTACTTGGTGTGTGTGTGTGTGTGCATGTGTGTTTTCCTGCAAGACTTCATGGCCTAGTATCCCAGGATCGGCTATGGGCCCATTGCAGCCCACCACCCTGAGGTGATTGAAGCTGAGGCAGAGTTACCACAAACTGAGTTCAAATCCTTTCCTTGGCAATAATAATAATAATAATCATAATAATGCAACCTGGCTCAGAACTCACACCAGTTTTCTGCTATAGCTGGGATTCCAACTCAGGTCTGGGTAAATCTATAACACTGTGGGGGAAAGGGAAGCTCACCATCCTTGAAGACTACAATATCAGGCCAGGTCACAGGTCCTGAACTGAAGCCCCAGCACTGGAAAAAATAATGTACCCACCTATTTTACACATAGGATCTCTATTTACATATATGTATGAAATGCATCATGCATTCAGTGTAGTTACTCTTTTTATTGTGTGTCTTAGTCATGGATGCATTTGTGTTTTATTGAGTATAATGACAGACATAACTGTGCCAACGTGGATAACAACCTATTCCTATGGTTATAGAGTTGCCTATATAGAATTCTCCATCCTCCCTGAGACCCAGGACTTTCACAGGACAGGAAAACAGATGGATCAATGGGCTTCTCATATTAGGATTCATCTTTTGGCAGTACTGGGATTTGAACTCAGAGCTTAGCAGGCCCAATTGGCAAAAGGGTCTAGGTGAGGATACCAGCCTGTGAGCAACTAAGGAGCTAGGGGGTTCCTGAGACCTTAGATTGAGCCCCGGGGTTGGGGTGGGGCACAATATTCATCCATTCATAAGCTGAAGCTAGTATGCTAATAAATACCTATTTGGATAGAGTAGGAGATGTGGCTAGCTGTGTTGGAATCCCATCTACCATGTTGTCGGGTTTTCGTTCATCTCACAAAAGACAGACAGAGTCCTAGGAAAGGTACATGCAGCCACTCGCCTGTTCCCCAGCCTCCCTTATCCCGGGAGACAATCAGACACAGCAGGGAGTCAACTCAAGCAGGAAAACTCCTTTATTAACACAGAGCAAGCCATTTTTAAAGCAAGAAAGAGTGGGTGGCATGCGAGGGGAGGAAGAGGAACCAATTATTTCAAGGTCACACCCTATCATGCACCTAAGCTTACAAGGTCTGGTTACATACTGTAAAGCAAATTGGGCTCTGCCCACTCACATCCCTAATCAGCACCATCTTTGCTGCCCATGTGCTCTGTAGATTCTCTCTTTTTTGTTTTAATGGCAGACCCACTTCCAAGTTAGTTATCTTTTTCCCTCCTCTGTAAAGGTTATTTTAAAAGGATTCCATTGGTAAGGATAGCATTGGCCATGCAGGGGGGTTGAGGCAAGTCTGGGTGGTGAGATTCGCCAGACAAGGATAGGGTGGGCCCTTGTGCATGATCCAAGAGCCCATCCCAGTTACCTCACATCCCCACATAGCACAATAATAATCATCAGTCCCACCACAGTTAGAAATGTCCAAAGCAGTTCAATTAATTCCTGGGCATATATAACAGTCAGTATCTCATAAGGTCATCCTCTTCAGAACCTGGGAGCAGCCTGGGTATTGGGAGTTCCACACATGCGGCATGGTGCATCCTTGTGGGCCCCCACACTCAGGCCATTCTACTATAGTCCAGAAAAACAAGGAAATTTTAAAACAAACTGCAGACTTAGCAAAGCAATCCTGGGCACCTGGTGTCTTTTAAGTAAGCCAGTTCCTTGTACATGTCTTTAAGCGAGCACAGGGGTCAAGATGAATTTGAGCTTTACTTTAAGCTCGAAATGGCTCCCAACAGCTCCCCTGTCTTTGTTTAAAGAAGTGAACCTGCCTGTCTTAGGTTGGGTGGATCGCCTTTTCTGCCTGACCCATCATCGGGAACTTCTTCAGAGCAAAGCTGAAGGCCCTGTCTTAGGTTGGCCAGACTGATAACCCCTCTTACCTGTCTCTGGCTGCGATTCCTCTCAGGGAAATTTTTTCACTTGGATCTTGATCTTATGTAACTGCCTGGATAAGCTCATAAGCGTTTTGTAGTGCACATATAATGCAAGTAAGGCATAGAAAAACCATCAGCAAAAGCATTTCCATGCCAAGCAATGCCATTACTAGTCCTTTAACATTTGTCAAGGATGGAATACAGTCTTTGCCACTTCAGAGTGCAGAGGTGGGGCTTGTTCTAATCCAGCTATTTGGCTCTGGGGCTGAAAAAGATCTAAACTGGAAGCATAACAAAAGGTGGTTGTTTAACAATAAGTATGGATTCAATAATGCCGCTATACAAACAATTACTAAAAGAACAATTAGAGCAGGTGACATTAAAATAATTAGCTCCAACATAAATATTAAATGGTCTATACATAATGACATAGGGTGTGATCAAAATGAATGTCAGGCCACCAGGTCAAAGGGACAACTTCTCTTGTGGTGCTATTGATGATTTCTGCATTGCCAGCACTGATCACTGCCCAGGTCACTCATCGAAGTTGATGCAGGTTCCATAGGGCCATTGTCAGGACTGGGAGGGTCAGGACAGCCAACAGCTGGAGTATCACCATCTGCAATTGTTAGAGAACACAAGAGTTTCTCAAGGGTTGGTTGCCGTTGGGGATGGTTAATAATTATCTTTCGGCTTTTCTCTTTTAAACACAAGCCTAGGCCACCATAGCCATTTTTCTTCCTTGTTAGTTAGCTTATCCTTATGTATCCTCCTGTATAGAGGAGATAGGTAAAAACTTAAGATTCCTGGCAGGAATCCAAATGGGGGCTGTCTCCCCTATGGGAAAAACGCATCCAAATCCCCTGCCCATGGAAACTAGGGGGTCAGGTCCTCTTCATTGTTGTGTCAGGGGGTCCTTCCACCTGACTTTTATTTGGGGCTTAGGAAATAGTTGTCCCCAGTGCTTCTGAAATCTGGATTCAGTTGCCCCTTTTGAAAATTTTAAAATGTTAATGGTAAACAAAGCTATCTGTAACTGTATATGGGGATTAACTCCCCTTTTTTGTTTTATAGGCTATCAGAATACAAACTAAAGGGTTTTTGAATGTCCTGAAGGGCCATAATTATGGCCAGCACTTCTTTATATTGTGCTGACCCTTGACAAGGTGGGAATCTTTGTTGTCTGGCTCTTCAAAGGCTGCATACGCAGAGCCTGCTTTACCTCCATCAGTAAAAACATGGAGGGCGCCAAGAATAGGCGTAGCAGAAAATAGAGATGGCATTTTGAGGGGTCACCATAACATGACAGTCTATTTGAATGGCCCATAATGGCAGTCAATTTGGCCTAGAAACCCCTGTAAGAAGAGAGCAAGATGAGCATTGGCTCGAGTGAGCATTCAACGGAAAAGGAAAAATAATGGAGTGAGGGTCAAGGCAATAATGCCTTTGGGCTTGGGTCCTTCCCTTTACCATAGCATGTGCAAGTTGGTCTGCTTGAGAGTACACCCAAAGTGTGCCCCCCAGGGGAGTGTGAACCTACTCTAATGGCTCCCCCTTTTGAGTTAAAACTGCAGAAATCAATGTAACACCTGCAAACAACCAAAGGAAAATGGGCTCAAAAATAGAATACCCCTTCAGGTAAACTTCATCCAGGGCTTTTTGGAACTGCAAAAATATTGCCCAATGGCTGTCTGAAATTATAGTAACTTCTTGGGGCATTCTGTCTTTTTTTTGTAGAGCAAATAAGGAGGAAGAGGAACCAATCACTGTCAAGGTCACACCCTATCATGCACCTAAGTTTCCACGGTCTGGTTACGCACTGAACATAAAGCAAATCAGGCTCTGCCCATCTTTGCTGCCCATGGGCTCTACAACATGTGAGTATTCATTCTTGGATCTTTCCCATTTCCTCCAATTCCTCAATGTTATTCTTATTGTCACACTTCATGAACTCTTAATTAAAAATTTTTGTTGTGACATACGTCTTGCCTATCATTTCCTATGAGAATCATGCATGAACTAAACTCTTCCCTAGGGCTGAATTCAAGCACCTCATAACATTTATAGACATGTTAAATATACGATTTATACTACATCTATATATTCAGTCTATATTGTGTTTGTTGGAGCGATTCATTATGTTTTATTATTGATTTATTGGTTTAGCATTTATTTTACGGACTGTGAGTGCACCCATAACATTTATTACATTTATTCCAATCTATTCCATAGCATGTAACTTTGCAGACATATTATGAACTTGCACAGAAAAGGAAAACAGATGTCACACTTGAAATCTTACATCAGGAAGAAATTTTTGGCAATGATGGGACCTGATCTGAAAGCCTGAGAGGCCCAATTCTTGAATGGGTGAGTGTCACTACCACAGCCTCTAGCCCATTCAGCTGCCAAGTCGATCCCTAAACCTGGGATCAATCCCCTGTTTGGCCAAAATCGCAGTAACTTTCTATGACGATAGTGGTACATAAATAAATATAAATTTAGATATTTAGGTACTGCTAGAGGTGTCTATCTAATATTCAGTGACATATACTACGTTCCTAACAATTCTCATGTATTTAGTGAGGATTCCATTTAATCAATAATAATTTTTAATGCATAATAAACTATGAATTAAAATCAATCTGTGTCCTGTGATTATTGGGTCTAATTTTATGCTAGACTCATTTTGAGGGACTACTTATCCAACCATGACATTGATCACATTTCTCTGGTATTCCTATGGCAGGCAATCGTTTCTTAGGCTCTCTAGCCCCTTTTAAGTGGCATGATCTGGATTCGAACTCAGGGTCTAGCGTCTAGGTTGGCCTATGGCTTCACTGACAGCCCGCCAGCCTTCAGCAATGCCAGGTGACCTACAGGTTGCAGCCATGTCATTCAGACCCAGGATGGTCACCGTGCAAGAAAGAAAGATAGAAACTGCTGACCTTCTGCGGTTTGTGGCTTTTTTTTGGTGGTGTTTTCATTTTGTCTTCCTGTTAGTCACCGAGGCCTAGGACCCAGGATGGGCTGTGGGTGGGGCCTGAACTCTGGTCATGGGAACTCTCCCTCAGCTTTTCAGCTCAGGGCTAGTGCTGTACCATTTGAAATACAGCACCATTCCTGGCTTTTTCTGATCCTGTGGTGCTGAGGAATAGAACCCAGGGCTCATGCATGCAAGGGTGATGGAAACTGAGGCAGGATTGCCACGACCTGAGTTAAAGCCCCGTGCATGGCAAAAACTAAATTAATTAATTAATAATATTACTGAAGCTCCCTGTCTTGGATTTTGTGCCATTTTGTTGTTTGCCAGGCAGGGATGCATCTTGAGATCTGGGTAACTCTGATGCACTGAGGGGGATAGAGGAAAAGAAAGCTCTCCTCCCTTGAAGACAAGCAATTCAGGCCTGTTCCCTAGGACTGAATTCAAGCCCCAGCCCTGGAGAACATAACATTTATAGACATGTTTATTATATGATTTATACTTACATCCATATATTCAGTTTATATCGTGTTTGATGGAATGATTCATTATATTTTATTATTTATTTATTTACTTACCATTTATTTATGGACTGACTGTGAGTGCACCTATAACATTTATTACATTCATTCAAATCTATTCCATAGCATGGAGCTTTGCAGACATATTATATACATAATACTTGACACCCAGCATTTGCACAGAAAAGGAAAACAGGTATCACACTTGGAATCTTTCTCTAGGAAGACATTTTTAGCAATGCTGGGGCCTGAACTGAGGAACTAGGAGGCACAATTCATGATTGGGTGAATGTCAGCATGGCAGCCTCTAGCACATTCAGATGCCAGGTGGATCCCAGGACCTGGGATCGAGACTCAGTTTTGGCCAAAATAGCAATACTTTTCTATGCAGACGGTGGTATAAAAATAAATATATATTTAGAAATTTAGATACTTCCAATGATGTCTATCTAGTAGTATTCAATGACATATACTACCTTCCTAGTGATTCACAGGTATGTAGTGAGAAGTCTATTTAATCAATTGTATTCTTTTAGGGGCTGGGAAAGTGGCTCACTGGGAGAGTGCTCGTCTTGCATGCATGAGCCCTGGGTTCTATTCCTCAGCACCACAGGATCAGAAAAAGCCGGGATGGTGCTGTATTTCAAATGGTACAGCACTAGCCCTAAGCTGAAAAGCTGTGGGAGAGTTCCCATGACCAGAGTTCAGGCCCCACTACTGACAAACACACACACACACACACACACACACACACACACACACACACACACACACACACACGCACACGTATTCTTTTAATGCATAATGCATAATGTGAATTAAATTCAATCCACATCTTGTGAATACTGGGTTTAATTTTATGTTAGACTGATTGACAAACTACTCATCCAACCATGACATTGATGACATTCCTCTGGGGTTGCTATGAACAAGCAATAGTTTATTAGGCTCTCCAGCCCTTTCTAAGTGCCATGACTGGGATTCAAACACCTAGGTGTCCAGATTGGCCTATGGGTTCACTGCCAGCCTGCCAGCCTTCAGCAATGCCAGGTGACCTACAGGTTGTAGCTGTGTCATTTGGAACCGTTATGGTCACCATGCAAGGAAGGAAAATGGAGAAACCACCAACTCTCTGCAATTAACGGCTATTTTTCAGTGCTGTTTTCAATTTGTTTTCCTGTCAGGCCCTGAAGCCTCAGATCCCAGGATGGTCTGTGGGCCCAGAAGCTTCAACATCCCAGCTTAGGGTGATGGAGGCTGAGGCAGAGTTGCTAGGACCTAAGTTCAAGCCCCATGCCTGGCAAAATAAATGAATAAATAAATATAATAAATTTTTAATAAAGTATATAAAAAATAAAATAAATCTTTTTAAAATTCAAAAATATTAAAAATACTAATGGAGATCCCTGGCTTGAAATTTGTGTCCGTTTTTTTCTGCCAGGCCTGGGATTTGAAATCAGAGTCTGGGAATCTCTAATGCACTGTGGAGAATGGGGAAACTCACCCTCTTTGAATACAAGCAATTCAGGACTGTTCCCTAGGTCTGAATTCAATCCCCAGCCCTGTTAAGTAATATTCATCCACACTTGAAAAAAACGATTAATATCTACATACTTATGTTTACTGTATATTGCTTTGAGGGTATTTATTTTTTGTATTAGTCATTCATTATATTTATTGACTATTACTACACTTATAACACGTATTAAATTCATTACGTATTATTAGAACTATACAGATTTGCATATGTATTATATATCTTACTTCAGACCCAGGACATTCACCGAAATTCTATATTAGATGATCCCATGCTTAGAAAAACAGAAAGAATACACCAACCAAAGTCTAATTTATCCCTAGGTACCCCATTGGCTCACATCTGTAATTCTAGCTACTCAGGAGGCTGAAAAATGGACGATGAAATTTCAAAGCCAATGAAGGCAGAAAAGCCTGAGAGAAATCATCTCCAATAAACTGGCAAAAACCCCGGATACAGGTATGGCTGAAGTGGTAGAAAATCAGCTATGAACAACCAAGCCAAGAAAGAGCAAGCTGAGTTCAAGTTCATGGAGCAGGAGAGGGGGATAAAAGGGAGAGAAATCCTCCAAAAACAGAGAACAAAACAATAGAAAAATCCCACATAATTTATGGTACCAACCAAACTGGAAAAAAATAATGAAGCTTGTGCAGTTGCATAACTTTACATGAGCACATATGCTCTTAGGTACACTTCAAATCTACGTTTTTAATAATATATATATATATTAATTACGGATATATATATATAAATAAACTTTAAATAAACTAAAAAGCAGCCAATGAATAAATACTTCTGAATTAGTGCCTTAAACATGGCATTATAAATTATTTATACTAAAAGTATATTCCAGGTTTCTTTTCTCAGAATCAATCTTTAAGAAGTTTATTCACGTGCCTGACACGGTGGCTCATGCCTATAATCCTAGCTAATCAGGAGGCTGAGATTTGAGGATGGTGGTTCAAAGCCAGCCTGGACAGGAAAGTCCGTGAGACTCTTATCTCCAATAAAACACTAGAAAACCAGAAGTAGCATTGTGACTTAAGCAATAGATTAATCATATTGAGTTGAAGAGTGCAGGGACAACCCCTGAGTTCAGGCTCATGACCAAAAAAAATTTTTGTTTATACAGATCATAAAATTCTAACACTTTGAGCTTTAGGAAACATTTATTCCAGAGTCTTATGCTCTTCAGGCAAATACTCCACAACTGATTACATCCAACTCCCAATGTTTTTGTTTTTCATTTTACAATCTAGTTTATTCCCCAAATGCTTACAAGTACCTGCTGTCCTCACAAAAGTGAGTTTTTATTCAGAAACCCAACTTTTTGTGCTATGACTCCCTTAGTGTATTTTGTTGTAGGCACTGAGGCAAACTAAAATGACACAAATGTGGAGAGTTTATAATTATAGAAATAACTCTAAATATAAATAAAATCAACTGTCCCAACCTTCTAGGGAGAAATGGTGTTCTTATTTTCATGTTCACTCTTCATGGAAGATGGTCAAAATAGAAACACCAATGTGCTATGCTGAAATGTAAAAGTTTAAACCCCTTTTTTGAAAAACTCTAGTGTTATAAAATCAAAATGTATCAAATAAAGGCGAAGTGAACTTAAAAAAATATTTAAAATGAGAATGAAGCTCCCTTGCTTGGAATGTGCGGCATTTTTTTGTCTGCAAGGCCTGGGATTTAAACACGGGGTCTGGGTAACTCTGTTGCACTCTGCGGGAAGGGGAAGCTCATCGTGCTTGAAGACCAGAAAGTCAGGCCTGTTCCATAGGCCTGAATTCAAGGCCTATTCCGGGAAAGCATACTCCTTACATACATTTTAAAGATAGGATTGAACTTCCATACAGATGTCAGATTATATTATGTTTGGGGTGGTTATTCATTGAATTTTTTTTGTTTTATTCATTTATTTACCATTTATTTTATTGACTGTGATGACACCTAACAATGTATTATATTGTTTGCATGCTATCACATAGCATCTAGATTTGTAGATGTCTTCTCAATCATGCCTGACACCCAGGACTCTCCCGGAAAAGGAAAACAGATTGCCTTCTTAATCCAAGATTAAATTTTTGGCAGTGCTAGGATCTGAACTCAGGGACATACAGTCCCAATTCATGAATGGGTGAGTGTGAGCACGGCAGCCTCTAGCCAATGAAGCTGTCAAGTGGTTCCCAGGTGATGAGCTCTTGCCCCAGGATTGTACAAAACAGCTATACATGGATAGGCAGACAGTGGTTTACAAATAAATATATATTGGTAAAAAGAGCCATAGCCGCCTATCTATGATTGAATGACATATACTACGTTCCTACTAACTCTTAGGTATTTATTATACCACAATTAAGGGAATAGCATTCTTTTTCATGATTAATAAAGTATTAATTGAGATCGATCAGTGTCCTGGGATTATTGCATCCAATTTTAGACTCGACCGATTCACAAACTTCTCTTTCAATAGGTATTCCTATCATAGGAATGAGTCTCTTTTTTTTTTTTTTTTTTTTTTTTTTTGGTCAGTCGTGGGGCCTGAAGTCTGGGCTTGGGCACTGTCCCTAAGTGATTCAGCTCACTTGAGCTACAGCACCACTTCCGGTTTTCTGGTGGTCTATTGGAGATAGGAGTCTCATGGTCTCTCTTGCCCGGGCTGGCTTTGAACCGGGATCCTCAGATCTCAGCCTCCTGAGCAGCTAAGATTACAGGTGTGAGCCACCAGCGCCCGGCAGGAATGAGTCTCTTGTGATCTCCTGCCATTGGTAGGTGTCATGACCGTGATTTGAAGCCAGGGCCTATGTTGACAGGTTGTCCTATGGTTTCCTTGATAGCACGCCAGCCTTCAGATATGGCAGGTCAGATCCATTTTGCAGCCGTCTGATTCAGACCCAGGATGGTCACTGTGCAAAGAGAAAAACATAAAACCCCCTAGCCCTCTGCATCTCCCCAATTTTCGTTCTATCCCACTTTATTTTCCTCATGCAAGCCCTTTGGGCCTAGGATTCCAGGATTGGGTATGGGTCCCGAGCAGCACCTAGCCTAGGGTGATCGAAGCTGAGGCAGAGTTGCCAAGACCTCAGTTCAAGCCCCATGGTTGGCCAAAAAAAAAAAAAAAAGAAAAGAAAAGAAAAGAAAAAAAATTAATTAATTAATTAAGTAAATTAAAAAAAAAAAAGCTCCCTGATTTGGAATTTCTGTCAGTTTTCTTTCCTAGCCCGGGATTTGACCTCAGGATCTTGGTAAATCTGTAGCAATGTGAGGTAAAGTGCAGATTTGCCACTACTGGAATTCAAACCCCATGCCAAGCCAAAACTAAAAATAAGTCACTCAGCTTGGCAGGGGGAGTAGTTTTGGAGATGGGAGGGAAGGGATGGTAGGGGGAAAACAAAGGAGGAGCCAACAATGCTCAATAGGAAATATACTGATGACCTTGCTCAAGTAACTGTGACCCCTCCATATAACATTTTTACAATAAAAAAACATACAAAAAAGAAAAACAATGTAGTTTTCAGAGAATCACTTTGGGAGTAAGGGAAGGATATCTGAATAGCTGTACAAAACTCTACACTGCTTTTTTTAATGTTCAGTATGTAACTGAATAAACATAACTGCTTTCCTTAAAAAATTAAGTCACTATCTTGGAACTGGGCCAATATTTTTACCATTGATGGGATTTGATCTCACCGTCCAAGTAACTCTTTTGTACCATGGGTGAAGGCGAAGCTTACTGTCCTTGACAAAATGAAATTCAGGCTAGAGTTCCCATGGCCTGAATGGAGGCCCTGTAATGGAAAAGATATTTCTACACATATGTAATATAGGATATATACTTACATAATTATGTTTGTTACATATTATGATTTTAATTATTGATTTTGTATTTATTTTATTTTTGATTCATTCATTTATTGTGTATTTTATTTAGAGTTATCATACACATATTTATTACATTTCGCACATCTATTATAAAATTACACAATAATTTAGGACATTGACTCATTTTTCATTAAAACTTTTTGTGTTGAAACATGATACATAATTAAATGGAGGCATTTGTAATAGTCTTCACAAGTTTAGAGTCTCTCTCAAGTATGAGCTTTGTCTTATTTATCTTTGAACACCTTCCTATAGGGATTTCTTCAATGATTTATACTCAGAAGCCTTTTTTTTTTTGGACAGACAAGTTGTGGGATGAGATTGTAAGCACGAGCCTAGAAATGTGGCTTAGTGGTAAATAGCTGGCTCAACATGCATGATTACCAGAGTTTGAATATTCAGTGCCACATACTCAGAAAAAGCCAGAAGCAGTGGAGTGGCTCAAATGGCAGAGTCCTAGCCTTGAAAAAAATAAGCCCCAGGACTGTCATATACAATTGGCCAGATGCGGGTGGCTCACACTTGGAACCCCAGCTTCTCAGGATGCTGAGATTTGAAGACCACAGTTCAAAGACAGCCTAGGCAAGGAAAGCCTGTTAGACTCTTATGTCCAATGTACCACCAAAAAAAAAAAAAAATCCCGTAGTGGCGCTGTGGCTCAAGTGGTAGAGTGTTAGCCTTGAGCTGAATTGCCCAGGGACAGGGCCCAGGCTTGATACAAGACACACAACTGGAAAAAAGTAAGGGTTAATCAAAGTACTTTTCTTATCTGCTAATTAGGAGAACATTCCCTGGAAAATAAACGCTGATGTAAACCAGAATTGGAGTCAGAGCTTAAGGTTGAAGTGTAGCAGATCCACTTGTCCAGCCTCTCAGACTCTAGCATTATAACCTTGTGTGCTAAAGGGATCTGAATGGTCCAATGTTGAAAGGCTTAATATGCTCCCCAAGCCCTTTGTGATAAGCAGTTGACTTGTATTGTCAATGTCATTACAGTCCTGAACCTAGCAGAACACCAGTAGCTTACACCCATCAACCTAGCTAAGGAGGCTGAGGTCTCAGGATTACAGGGTGAAGCCAACCAGGGCAGGAAAGTCTATGACACTCTGACTTCCACTTCTGAAAGGTTAGATGTTCAACAGCTTCTTGTGTTTACCTTGGTGATGAGAAGTTACTTGAACTCTAAATGTTATTAGAATTCTTGTGCTATAGAAGAAGGAAAGAAACATCATTGACTCATCCAAGGTTCAAATGAAATTCTCAGGATTCAAGCCCTAGCCCTGTTAGCAGGAAGAACTCCAGTGTAACACTGTATTTGAAGGACAGAAAACAGTATCAAAAGCCAGGCTAGGTGGAGAGACCTAGGCTTGTAGGATTAGGAGGCAGAAGGTACACACTCAACAAGGAAGTGAGCTGCAAACCACTTCATTCATTCATTCCAGGCACACCCAGCAATGAGGGGAAACCTGAAACATTTGTTAGAGTTACACCACGGTCAGTCTTTCTCAGGCTCTTCAAACAATGAATAACCTTCCTCATTTAGGTGAAGGGAGCCTCAGGCTATCTTTAGGTTACCAATAGAGTCAGTTTAGTGAGAGAGAGGGCAGGAACAGGGTAGAAAAACCCTGCTCTCTGTTCTTAGGGAGTGGATTTGTTACATCTGTCAGATTTGAAGGCCCTTCTTACCTCTGCGAGTCCATTCTCCTTCCTTTATTCTCCACATTATTAATGCAAATCCCCAGTCCAAGGACAGGCAGGGCTGTTTCTCTTCTGTTTCCAAGCACCTGAGTTAGAACCTGGCTTTGCCTTGTTGTTTCTGGGGCCTTCATCTGCCTGAGAAGTGGGAAAGAGACAGTCTTCCTGCTCTGTGGTCATGTGAAGGCGATGCTGGTATCCTGGCACACTGTAGAAGGCCTCATGACTGGGAATTGTTCCCTTCTTTCCTCCTGACATCCAAGACCAGATTCATATATCATTTTTCTATCTATCTCTCTATCTCTTTCTCCCTATCTCTCTCTCTCTCTCTCTCTCTCTCTCTCTCTCTCTCTCTCTCTCTCTCTCTCTCTCTCTCTCTCTCTCTCTCTCTCTCTCTCTTCTCTCTACCTACCTACCTACCTATATATCTCTTTGACATTTCTTGGGATGAACTCAAAGCCAGGGCACTGTCTCTAGCACTCTACTACTTGAGCCACAGCACCAATTCTGGCTTTTTCTCTGTATATGCGACTGAAGAATAGAAGCCAGGGCTTCTTGCATGCTAGGCAAGCACTCTCTCACTAATCCACATTCCCTGCCCCATCTTTTTTCTTAATGATAGTTTTTACATAAGTATGCTACAGTTTGTGTCCCCTAGTGTAATTTTCTGAATACTGGTTATTTCTATAAACTCTGATCTCTTCCCTTGCCTTATTTGTGACTGTTCCTGGATTAGCCTCATAATAAAATGTAACTATAGCTGCTGAGAGCTGCAATGTGCATCTTATAAGGACAGAGGCCTGGAACCCTGGAAGAGCAAAGCAATGGGGCTGAAATAAAGACAATGATGCAGTATGCGTAACAAGCATATCTGAAAAATCAATTAGTATATGAAAGCAAAAGCTTTGCATACAGTCTGTTGGCACTCAAGGAAGTAACATACACAAGTAAGTAAGTAGGGCACTGATACGTAAACTTGGCCTTCTCTTTTTGAATTTTATTTTTTGGACATCTCAGGGCTTAAACTCAGGGTGTGATGTGTTCCTCAGGTGTTTTGCTCAAGGCTGAGCTTCTAATACTGCCATAGCTCTACTTCCAGCCACCTGGTTGTTAATTGGCCATAATCAACTCAGACTTCCCTGCCTGGTCTGGCCTGTATCTCCTGCTAGGCTTTCTCTCCCAAAACTGGAGCTCTACCCTCTAGGCCACTGCTCCACTTCTGGTTTTCTGGTGGTTTATTGGCAATAAGAGTCTCACAGATTCCTGCTTGGGCTGGCTTTGGAAGGCGATCTCCTGAAGAGGATTCAAGCAGTTTTCTTTAGGGATTTGCCAAGGAGCCGCTCCACACAAAACTTTAATCTAAATCTCAGGAGGTACTAGATAAAAATAGAAATGTGCAGATGCTTCTAGTGTGTCCTAGATAGTTAAGGTTGGAGACACACAACATTCAAAATTATTAGATAATTTTATAGGCAAAACGATCAATGCAGACACTATGAAGATCGCTCCAGCTTTTGGTCCTCTCATCCTAAGATAGTAAATTAACTGCAGCTCATTGCTAAGTGACAGAACTGGCATGTCCTGTGGACATTTGCTCCTCAATCCTGTGACACTCATTTCTCACTTTTGACTTCAAACCTGTGACCAGAGTGGAACATGAGGAGAGAAAATCCTTCTCCGAGAAAGCAGCTATAAAGAACATTGGGTAGTCTCTTGTAAGTTCAAACCATTGGAATGACCCGCTAAAAAGTCAGATTGTCCAGATTAAAAAAATTAAGAAAAGAAAGATGTTACCAGTGGCTGCTGACTGTAATCTCAGATCCTCAGGAGGCTGAGATGTGGAGAATCTGAATTTGAATCCAGCCAGTGTAATAAAGTCCTTGACACTGTTATTTCTAAGAGATCACAGAAAAACCCAGAAATGGGCTTTGACTCAAGCTTAATGCACTACCCTTGAGTAAAAGGAGCTCAGGGACAGCACACAGGCTCATAGTTCAACCCCAGGATCTGCCCCCTCAAAAAGAGCCTTATCTCCACGTCTTTGTCTATGTATGGATGTATTCCTACAGGTGAAGCTCCAGAGTAAGAGGAGCTATGATGAATGGTACCAACTAGGAAATTTGTATTCAATACTATGACTTCATAACACAGAGGTTGCTTTTATGACATTGCATGTTCCAGGGCTCCCCTCACTGCTCCCAGTATAGCCTGAAGGTTGCTCTGCACCCCAGTCTTGCTGGAAGAAGTCTCTCTCATTGTCTGGACAGGCAGACAAAAGGCCTCAATCCTGTACAGCTGTGTAACAAGCAACTCCATCTGGGCCACTTAGTGAGGAGGAGTGTGGGCAGGCTCTGAAAGACAAGCTATCCCTCTCCCCAGTGCTCAATTTTGACAGGAAGCCTTCATTTATGCCACCTCCCATGGAAGGCCAAGTTCTGTGCACTTATTCTGCCTCTGTGAGACTATATTCTGATGTTCAGATACAGGGCTCAATATAATTCAGTAGTCCTTCTGGCAGACAACTAGGGCACTGAACCTAATTAAATGTTTCATAACCTGCAATGATGGGCCTATGATGCCTCTCTTAGCTTTCCGGAAGATTCGGATATCCAAGAAAATGTCAGATATCACAAAATTTCCTGTCATCTAGGGCTGGTGAAGCTCATCAGGATTTGAAACCTTTGACCTCTCCTAGTTGGGCCCTGAGAGGCTAAGTTTTGGGGTTAAAAACAGGGCATGGGTGATGACCATAATCTCAGAGCAGAAGTCTACAGCTTTCCCATTTTGTGTCACAGCTTCACTTCTACTTTCTGTGTGTGTTTGTGTGTGAGTGAGCGAGAGCACGTGTGATTGTGCATGTGCATACACTAGTCCTGGAGCTTGAACACAGGACATAAGCACTGTATCTAGTTTCTCTTGTACAATGATTGCCCTCCCCTACTTGAAACACAGAGCCATTTCAGGCTTTTTCCTAGTGATGTGGTCCAGAGTAACAAGCCTAGGGTTTCATGTATGCAAAGCACTCTACCCTTAAGGCACATTCTCAGCCCTCTACTTCAGGTTTGTTAGTTTGCTTATGTCTTTTTTGTTGTTGTCAGTTGTATGAGTTGAAGTCTGGTTCTGGGTGCTGTCCCTGAGCAATTCAGCTCTAATCTTGTGCTCTACCACTTGAGCCACCGGTTTTCTGGTGGTTCATTGGAGCTAAGTGTCTCACGGACTTTCCTGCCCAGCCTAGCTTTGAACCATGATCCTCAGATCTCATCCTACTGAGTAGCTAGGATGACTAGCATGAGCCACAAGCACCCAGCTTCCATTTCACGTTTCTTAGTGATGAATTGGAGATAATAGTCTCATGGGACCTTTTGTGTCTGGGATAGTTTGGAACCCAGATACTCTGATCTCAGCCTCCTGAGAAGCCAGCATGACAGACCTTGGCTATACAACCCTAGGCTGTGGCACTCTGCTGCAAGGGGGTCCTTGGCTCCATGTGGTGGAGTGCTGGCCATGAGTCCAAGAGGTAAGGATCAGCGCCTAGACTCTGAGTTGAAGGTTTATGACTGAGAAAAAAACAAAACCAAACAATTGTCTGGAGTAGACAACTCACTAGACTTCAGTAATACATAATTTTGTCCCTGCCATGGGGACATATCTGAGCCTCAATATTCTTGTCTGCCTAATCTGTGGAGCTATTACAAGGGCAAGATGAAAGAATGCACCCTTTGAAGGACAAAACACATTACACTCTTTACAGTATTCAGCACCCAGCACCCAGCACCCAATGCAGGACTCAGAACACTGCACATTGTGAAGGACTCAGCACATAGCATCCTGAGCAGGACTCAGCAGACAGCACCAAACGAAGGACCCAGCACCTCAGGAAGAACTCATCACATAGCTGTATCCCACAAGCTGTCATTAGTATTAGGGTGCTTTCATCAGTATCACCATTCTTTCAGAAACACATCACAAACTGCACAAAGTTCACAACTAATGATTGAGGTTGGTGGGGGTTTTTTGGGGGGGGCGGAGTCAGCCATAGGGATTGCACTAAAATGTTGGGGGTAGTGTCCTAAGAACTTTTGCTTGAGCCACAGCACAGAGTATCACAGACATCCTGCCAGGGCTGGGTTTTAAACCCATCAATGTCTGATCTCAGCCCCCGAATATCTTGGATGACAGGGGTGAGCGAGCCAGCAGCATGTGGTTCTGTGGAGCTGGGTTGCAGTGGCATACCTCTGGCTAAGTCAGGTTAGATGGCAGCTGTCAGCACCAGACTCATGGCTTGCTCTGTGATGAGGTATTTGAAGTCCTCTACTTATAGAGTTGCAGCGGTGCCAGTCCTTGGTCTTGAGTAAGAGTCTAGACACAGTACTTATGTTTTATGCTCAAAGCTAGTGCTCAACTGCTTGAGTGACAGCACAACTTCCGGATTTTTATGTGCATGTGGTAGTGAAGAATCGAATCCAGGGCTTTGTATGTACAAGCCATCACTATACAACTGAGCCCCAGGAATGACAAGTGTATAAACAGATAAATATGTAGATTGATATTTATATATATATGTATATATATATATGTATACATATGTATAAAACAAGAGGAAGTTGTCTGTATATTATGAAATTACATATATTACTAGTAATTATTAACAAATAAATTATTCCTTCAAGTTTTAAGAACCATGGTTGAATATATAATAAGGTATTAATTGAAAATTAGTCAAAGTAGTATAATTATTTTGTATAATTTTATAGTATACTCATACACTAACTACTAATTTAATTGTTACTTTTATAACATTCCATTTGTATGGATGTATATTGGCATGCATTTCTTAGAATCTCCCAACAATCATTAGTGGCAGACCAGGCCTAAGTTAAAGTTTCGGTTATGGCTTCCCTAATAGCCAGGCAAAGATCAGCACGCAAGGTCATGTACACTTTCTGGGCCTTTTCATTTAGGTCCAGGATTGTCAGAATGCAAAGGGAAAAAAATGTAAAAGGACGTTATCGATCTTCTCTGTTTTATCCTTCTTCTTTTTATTTTTTGCCAACCCCGAGATTTGAACTTGGGTCCTAGGATCAAAGGGTCAACTGTGGCAGAGATGACAAAACCTGAGTTCAAGCCCTGTGCTTGGCCAAAGGAAAAATGCCCTGGCTTGGAATTTGGACCACTTTTCTGGCAGGCCTGGGATTTGAACTCAGGGTCTGGGTAACTCTGTGGCACTGTGGTTGAAGGGGAATCTCACCATGCTTGAATACAAGAAATTTTAGACCAGTTCCCAGGGCCTGAATAGAAGCCCCAGAACTGAAAAAAAATAATATTCATATATGAGATTTATTTACATGCATGGGTTTAGTGAGTATGACGTTTATTACACTTATTTATGTAGTATTATTACACACATAACATTTCATTTATTACAACCTATCACACAGGATATATTTGCATATAGATTATATATCATACTGAGACCCAGGATATTTTTCAGGAAAAAAAAATGTGTCAAAAGTGGCTTCTTATTCCATGAATAAATTTTTGGCCATGCTGGGATTTCAACTCATGGGCTAGAATGCCCAATCCATAAGTGAGGTCACAGTCTTAGCTCACCATCCTCTGGCAAACTGAGCTGCCAGGAAATGCTGAGGACCTGTGATCAAGCCACAATAGTGCCCAATATATATACTGATAGCTGTGTGTGTATATATATATATATATATATATACACACACATTTAGAGAGAGAATGTGAGGATATCATTAAATTATATATATATATATAGTTACCAATTATTAGTTTAAGTTATGTCTCCATTTAATGAAATATAATGGCTGAATACTTATAAAAGCATTAATTAAAAATTAGTCAATATCCTTCCATTTGAGGAATCATACCATGGTGCTAGAATGGAAGATTTAAGTTCAATAATTTTTCTGTGGCATTCTGAAATAGAATCATGAATTAACTACAAATTTAATTATTACTTTGATTACTTTGATAACATTCCATTAGCATTCACATAAATAGGAATGAGTTTGTCAGGATCTCCCTCCATTTGTGAGTGGCAGTCCTGGCATTCTAACTCCAGGCCTAGATGATTTATTTCAAATGTAAACAATTGGAATAACACTGTGAAGATTTCAGATTGTCATGATTTTAAAAAGAACACAAGAAGAAAAGAAAGCCAGGTGTCAGTGGCTCCTGTATTTAATGCTAGCTCCTCAGGAGGCTGAGGTGTAGAGAATGCCAATTTGAATTCAGCCAGGGCAGGAAAGTCCTAGACACTCTTATTTCTAAGAGATCACAGGAAAATATGCCCATGGGTTGGGCCTGTGCCTCAAGGGCAGAGCTCTACCCTTGAGCAAAAGGAGATCAGGAATAGGGCCTAGTCTCATATTTCAACCTCGGACCTGCCAAAGAAATAAAAGAATTCAGTAACTCCATGTCTCTGTGTATAGTTTTGGATGATGTATGTACAATGGGCTTTCAGCAGGTTGCCCTTACCCAGAACCCCAACCTGGGCAAGCTGGGAAAAGCCCTCAGAGAGTACTAAGTATGAGCCAGTAGCTTGAACAAAGCATCCTTCTCTGCCATTTAATAAGTGAAACCCCGAAGGCTTGCCTGGGCTGCTGTATGCAACAGGTGCATAACATTCTGGCTGAGGTATCTTATTGGGACATCTAGCAGCCAGCCACTACCTCCAGGGAGGCCACAGTTCCTAGGCTGTAGGAGTTGTGGAAGGTTCTGGCTCCATATTTCTTTTCCCTCTGTAGGATGTGAGCCTAGATCTCTGGGGCCTGGTGGCTATCACACATTCATCATTCCTCATTGCCGAGTCTCAGGCTGGTCCCAAATCCTGGCAAAGATATAAAATGGCCAGCGATTTCTGTGCTGAAATACCACCCTCCTAGATCCTGTTAGAAGTGAGCCTTGGGCTGCGAATTTGGCTTTGTGATAGAGTGCTTACCTAGAGAGCATGAAGCCCGAGGTTCGATTCCTCAGTACTACATAAACAGAAAAAACCAAAAGTGGCACTGTGGCTTAAGTGATAGAATGTACCCTTGAGGAAAAGCAACTCAGGAAGATGCCCAGACCCTTAGTTCAAGTCCATGATTAGCAAAATATGTGAGCTTGGTGAGACATACTCTTCTGGGACTCAGAGGAGGGCCGAGGTTATAGGGAAGAGGGAGATGGCAGGTGCTGGTGGCTCACCCCTATACTCTTTGCTACTCTGGAGGCTGAAATCTGAGTATCATAATTGCAAGACAGTGCATGCAGGAAAGTCTATATGAGAATCTTTTCTCCAATTAAACACCCAAAAAGCCAGAAGGAGAGCTGTGTTCCAAGTAGTAGAGTTCTAGCCTTGAACATAAAAACTCAGGAATAACATCCAGGCCATGAATTTCAACCCAAGGACTGGCACACAAACACACACAAACACACACACACACACACACACACACACACACACACACACACACACACACACACAAACACACACACCAATATAGAGCATTTGCCAGTCAGCCTACCAAGTTCCATCTCTTGGAACTCAATATTATTTTAAAAAGAGGGAGAATGGAAGGAAGGACTTGCTCCAGGAGGTGATATAACTAGTGCCAAAATTCCACTGGAGTTCTAAGATGTGGAACAGGACAAAGTGCCTCAGGCAGAAGGTACACAGCATGGACAAAGGTCCTGAGGTGTGGTGTAGAGCAGGTGGTATGGGGGGAATGAATGTTCTGTGTCTTCAGACAAGTCTGGCTGAACACTCAAGGCTGGGTCAAGGTTTGTACTTGAGTCACAGGTAGGGCAGAGGGTAGGGTCCAGAATGGGGCCCAGGGGAAGATTAGCTTGACTTTTCACAATGGACCCTAGCCATTTCCTGTGGCTGAACGCCTATTTTTCACAGCCCTTGACCCTAAGGCCTCCTTTGCATGGAGGAGTCAGGGCAAACGCAGGGAAGAACACTTGCTTAAGAAAAGCTTCTACCCAATGCCACCAGTGGCTCATCCTCTGTAAATCCTAGCTACTCAAGAGACTGAAATCAGTGCTCGTGGGTCAAAGCCAGCTCAGGGGAAGAAAGTTAGTGAGACTCTTCTTGCCAATGAACCACCAAAAGCCAGAAATGGAGCTGTGGCTCAAGTGGTAGAGTACCAGCCTTGAGGGAAAATGTTAAGAGACCAGAGCCCAGACCCTGAGTTCAAGCCCCAGTACAGGCACAGAAAAAATAAAGAAGATTTCAGAAGCTCTAAGTCCACTGTGGAGAAAGGCCATTATCAGCTGGGTGAAAGTGGCTCAAGCCTGTCATCCTAGCTACTCAAGGCTGAGACCTGAGGATCAATCAAGATTCAAAGCTAGCCTGGGCAGAATCTTATCTCCAATGACTCACCAAAAAGCTGGGAAGTTGAGCTACTGTAGTTCAAGTGGAACAGCACAAACCTAGTGTAAACAAGCTAAAGGATAACATCTAGGCTCTAAGTTCTTGTCCCGGTAAACACACACACACACACACACACACACTAACATCATTAGCAGGTGCCAGCAATCCTAGCTACTCAAGAGGCTGAGCTCTTAGGATGGCAGCTTGAAGCCAGCCCAGGCAGGAAAGTCCATGAGACCCTTATGTCCAATAAACAACTAAAAAGATGAAAGTTCAGCTGTGGTTCAAGTGGTAGAATGTTAGCTTTGAGTAAAGGAAGTTCAGGGACAGTGCCTAGGTCCTGAGTTACAGCTCAAAGATTTTTTTAAGACACCCTTTGCCAGCCCCGCAGGCCATAAATCCAGATTTTGGTCATCCTAGATCTCACCTCCACTTCCGCCACTTCGACAGTACTGCCACATGTGGCCAGTGTGTGGCCAACACTGGGTTAAGAAGTGAACGTACACAAGGAGGGAGGGGCATAGGCAGGTCAAGACTAATATCCCAGAACATTGAGTTTTTGTTCATACCAGTCTCATCCCCCAGCTCCTTGGCCCTGGAATCTAAAGTCTGTGCCTCTGTATTCTGGGCATCCGGAATTGTGTAGAAGGCCCAGGTGGGGCCAGAAGATAGACTTTCCTATGATAAAGTACATTTACATTTCCTAGACACTGACCAATATTTCCAAGCCACCTTAGTCTCACCTCCCATGTAGCCCTGGATCCTCCTTGCTCGGGTGGCCTTCAGTCAGCTGTCAAGCTTGAGTTAGCCAGAGCCACCAGCACCCCCCATTCCCCAGTCCACTGCCAGCCTGTTGAAAGGGATGTCATAGGCCCAGCTGAGGAAAAGGACAGGACATCGTATGACTGAGGCCCTCCCTCTGAGGCATGGGAGACCCTATGCCAGCTGGCACTGCTGTACCAGAATCTGCTGGAGGTGGCCAAATATTTGGACAGCCAGACTTGTGCCCCAGAGAAAATATGGAACACAGGCCACTGGCAATTTACGACTCATTGTAGACCCTGATAGGGAGCTAAAGGCAAGGTCAGTGTGGAGGAAGGGCACCATCTGAAGTCAGAAAGAGGAGGATAGGCACCTAAGAAGGGGACAGAGAAAGATGAGGGAAAATTACACACACACACAGACACACAGACACACAGACACATAAACAGACACACACACACACACACCACACACACACACACACACACACACACACACACACACACACGGACATTCCTAGGCCTCAGCGGTTCCTGAGAACAGAACCACGAACTCCCTCCATTTGGATCATATCTGACCTGTGAGAAGATGGCACTATTGTACTCAGTCCAACTGTAGACACAAGATTGAGCCTCTAACATATCTGGAATGTCTCATAACCTAGCATGGAATTTCCTACCATACACACTGCTATGTTGAAAACTCAGCCACCTCTTTGTTTATTGCTGGTCATGGGGTTTGAACTCTGGGTCAGGGCACTGACTTTCAGCTCTTCAGCTGAAGATGATCACTCTACCACTTGAGCCACAGCGCCAGTTCCTGTTTTCTAGTGGTTCATTGGATATGAAGTATCACCAAGCTGGCTGTGAACTGTGGTCTTTACATCTCAGCTTTATGAGTAGCTAGGATGCCAGTTGTGAGCCACCAGCAGCACCCTGCTTTAGCCACGTTCATATACCCAGAGGAAACCCAATTTGTCAGGCCACGAACTTCTTGCAGCCCTTGACTTCAAACTTTGACACTCAGCATCCAAATCCATCCTTCAATGGAGAGAATACAGGCACAACAATCCGACCTCTGCACCCATTCACCCACTCACTGCCTGCCAAAGGCCTCATCCTCTTGAGTACTTGGTAAGGGACTGCTCATCCTACTGTGGCTTCAAACTGGGGAAAACTTGGGGAGTTCTTAGAAGTGTCTGTACAGTGAGGCCAACACCTGGTCTCTCAACCACAGCACCCCCCCCACACCTCCACATTTTTGCAGGCAAAGATGTTTTACTTTCTTTCTTTTTTTTGGTTGTAGGGTTTGAACTCTGGGCCTGGGTGTTTTCCCTGAGCTCTTCAGCTCAAGGCTTGAGCCACAGCACCCCTTCTGGTTTTGTGCTGGTTTGTTGGATATAAGAGTCTCAGGGCTGGGCGCTGGTGGCTCATGCCTGTAATCCTAGCTACTCAGGAGGCTGAGATCTGAGGATCACGGTTCAAAGACAGCCCGGGCAGGAGAGACCGTGAGACTCCTATCTCCAATAAACCACCAGAAAACCAGAAGTGGCGCTGTAGCTCAAGTGGTAGAGCGCTCACCTTGAGCTGAAGAGCTGAGGAACAGCGCCCAGGCCCAGAGTTCAAGCCCCACGACCGACAAAAAAAAAAAAAAAAAAAAAAAAAAAAACTAAAAAAAGAGTCTCAGGGTCTTTCCTACCCAGGCTGGCTTTGAACTGTGATCCTCAGATCTCACCTCCTGAGTACCGAGGATGACAGTCATGAGCTACTGACACCTGGCTAAAGAAACTTTTCCATGATTGTCATCTTATCTCCTTAGGAGATTAAGATCTGAGGACTGCAGTTGGATGCCACCCTTGGCAACAAGTCCACGAGAACTCTTTATCTCCAATTAAACCCAAAAAAGCTAGAAGTAAAGCTCTGGTTCAAATGTTAGAGTCCTATCTTGGAGCATAAAAGACAAGACAACCCCTAATTTTAAGTATTTCCTAGCAAAGATCCACTCAAGAAAGGGAAGCAGGTGGGCACACGGGTGCTCAAAGCTCACACGTAATAATCAAGACTCTCAGAACAGATCCCACCCTGCTATGATTCTCTAGATAATTTGTCCTACACCATGGCAGTCTTAGATGGGACTGACCATGCAACAAATTAGGACGTTCAAGTATGATCTCATACTGAGGATCCCCTGACATTATCAAAGACTCAGGATCTCTCAGAGTTCTGCCTCAACACTGGACAGTAAAGTGAGATGTAGTTATCCAAACACATGATATGGGAACCAAAGGGTTTCTTGGTCAAGGGACTGAGACTGGGGAGCTCTAGCTCCCTCTCTTGGGAAGGTGAAAAGGGCTGTTCTATCCCAGGAATGTTCCTCTGTTTGAGTATTATCAAAAAAGCAACCCTGCTCAGATCCCAGTGCCTCTGGTTTTCCCACCAGTCTCTACCCAGCCCTGCCCCACCTTCAGCCTGCCCTCTCTGAATCCCAAATCTGCCATCTAGATTAAAGACTGAGCCACCAAAGAGACCCCCTTCTGCCACTGAGAATGGCAGTCACAGGGCCCTAGCACCTTCTCTATGAAGTCTCAGAGCAACATGGGTCTCAACACCCGCCCTCATTCCCAGGCTGTCCTGTGCCAGTGGCATGCTTACCTCTGTCTCTCATGGAGGAATGAACACCAGGGGTGTCATCTTCAGATTGAGCCCGATTGAGCACTCAAAAGCCCCAGCCCCCAAGGATGTACTGCACAGGCATCCTGCAGTGAACAACAGCCAGGTCGTCAACGGTGAAACCAAGGTGCCAGGACTTTTAATAGCATTGTGGCTGGATGAAAGGCTCGATCACTGGTAGTCTGGTTTGTCAGGTGAGATCATAGCTAAAATATCCTGACACACCTGACCTGGGATCATCCTCCCTCTTCGTCTCCCTAATTATCACTTGCCCCCGCCCTTTACACTCCCTCACCCCAATACCTTCCTAGCCCTTGGACACTTTCTTCTTATCTGACCAGAAAATAAACTCGTTGAGGCCAGGGAAACTGGTAACCCACCCTGATCCCTAGGGTCTACTGAGGCTGCTCTGCACTCGGTTGAGCACACAGCTCCTGGATGTCATGAACTTGCTGAGGGGTCAGTCGCTTGATCCAACATACTGGCTTTAATCTCTGAAACTGTCCCTACAGAGCTTGTGAATGGTTGGCTCCCTTGATCCAGGGACACCAAACCTAGTCTTGCATGTTATCCCTTCTTCCTTCCTTTCCTCTTTTTCTCCCTCTGTCTTTCCCTCCTCTCTCTCTCTGTCTCTCTCTGTCTCTGTCTATGTCTCTCTCTCTCTGTTTCTCTCTCTGTCTTTCATTTCTTTGTGTCAGTCATGGGCCTTGAACTCAGAGCCTAGGTGCTATCCCTGAGCCTTTTTACTCAAGGCTAGCAGTCTATGGCTTGAGGCATACATCCACTTCTGTTGTTTTGTTTTTGGTAGTTAATTGAAGACAAGAGTCTTACAGCCATTCCTGCTTGGGCCAAAAGTTTCCATCCTTGGATCTCAGCTTCCTAAGTAAGTAGGATGACAGGCCTGAAGCACCAGCATCCAGCTCAAACCAAGGTTTCTTCATGTTCTGTGGAAACAGCCTGGAACCTTTCATTGTCTAAGACCTCCCAGAGCATGGTGCACACTGTATACGTTTGTTGGATAAATAAATGAGCATCTGTCTATGACAATACTACAGAAAAGTCCCATCTGATTCAGGTAAGTATCCCCTGTAATTATTCCTCTGATGAAGCCTGATGTAGCTCTCCCACAGTTCTCTCTCCTCACTCTTCATGCCCTCCTGGTGGCACCACACTTAACTGTTTTGACTCATAGGATGTGAGCTATGATGTACTCAATGTATTCCAGGGCCTCTAGGATGCATATCTTCTCAAAGATCTCTGTCCAGCGGCTGACCAGCTCTGTGGCACTCAATTCCCCACTCAGGTATGAACAAGTTTGCCATGAGCTGAAAGACTGGCTCAAGAGGCCTCCTCTCCTCCCCCTGGGACCAGCCAGGATGGTCTACCACATCCCGCCCCCAAGTTTCATGTTGCAGACAAAGGATCTTTGAGGCAGCCTGGGGTCTCTGAATCTCCCATAATCCAGTGCAGTTGCTGGGAATCCTCTTTGCTCACAGCTGGCAGGCTGGGGATGGCAAGGTCACAATCCCTGCTCCCCAGGACGTCCCCGACTTAGGTGGTCACCCTAGAGAGAACTGGAGGAGATTCAGCAGCTGCCAGAGAAAGGCTTAGTCAAGGCACAAGGTTCAAAGCAAGAAAATAATCTGGTTTGGGACCTCTGCCTGTGACGCTTTGAACGACATTTTTGGCAGCTAAAAACGTCCATCCAAGGCATTAGTGAAAATTGCCAGCTTAAATAAAAAAAACCTGGAAAATGTAGCATTTAAATTGTCCCAATCAAACTTAAAGGGTTCCAAAATCAGTGGTCCCCTTTTGCTTCCAGACAGCCTACAGCAGGTTACAGAAACTGGCATTCATCGATCCCTATCTAACTGCCATATCCTGATACCAAGCGGGCTCCAGCAGGGGGAATGGACTTGCCTACCATTGTCCAGCATGAAACGTCCCAGACAGGACACCGATTGGAGTCTGCAGGAATCCAGGGAGGATTGACCACTGGTGCACTGCCCCAGGAGAGAATCCATGCCACCAGTGGGGCCCCGGAGCCCTGGGCTTGGATGCCCACAGAGACCATAAACGCCCTAGGTAAGGTTCCCCTCTCATCCTCGGTCATGGTGAAACATCTGCCATGTCACACTGTACTCCAGCCCCCCAAAACCTCGTAGCTTCACAGCCCCTGCCCTACCCTTTCCCCCATCTCCTTCCCTAATTATGTTTGGCAGACACATTCCCAACCCTTGAATTAGCTCCAACTATACACTGAGAGCAGAGTGTCTGTCTGGAAGATTGTGGCTGTGGACACACTTGCCTCACCAAGCTTCTGGCCTGGGATAGAAGGACAGGTGTCCACTCGAGTTCACACAGGTCTCCTAGGGGAGGGCCACGCAGGCCCAGCAGCTATTGTGGGCTACAGGAAAGGGGGAAAAGTGAGGTAGAAAGGGGAGGAAAGGAATGTCTACTGAAATCTTCCATAAAGGATCCATGAAACTGTGAAGGAGAAAACAAAAATTGTGGCTGGGCTCATACTTGGTACTGATGAAAAAAGAACAACAACAAGTACATACACACAGAGAAATAAAATGCTTTTGCTATTTTTAGACATGGTGACACACACACACACACACACACACACACACACACACACACACACACACACACACACACACACACAAATCCAGAACAGTGACAGAAGTGTCTTCCATGCAGCACCTACAATTTGCCAAATGATCACTCACCTGAGCACAGTCAGGCTGTACAAGGAGAAAGATGATCTCTCTCTCTCTCTCTCTCTCTCTCTCTCTCTCTCTCTCTCTCTCTCTCTCTCTCTCTCTCTCTCTCTCTCTCTCTCTCTCTCTCTCACGCACACACACACACACACACAGACACACACAGACACACATACACACACTCAGACTCAGAGTAGTGCCTCTCTTAAGTTTGTTGGTTACTCATCTGGGGCAATGTACATCTAGATCATGCATGTTCCCATTCCCCATTCCCTTTTCAGAACCAAGGGTTCCCACCCAAGGGGAGCACCACTGTAATGACACAGCACCACCCTGCCTCTCGCCTTCCCCAGGGCCAAACTCTTCCCCTTGGGAACAACCAGCCTTATATCCCCATTCACCAGAACCCTAAGCCAGGACACTGGGTGAAGGAATCCCCAGACAGCTGGCTCCTCAGAGCAAGGACTGAAAACAAGCAGGGGGTCATGGGGTCCCCAAGGGAATGTCTAACCTGGGGTGGGCATGGTGTTGAGGAAATGGATGGGGTTCTAAAGGATACATACATGGACACACTCCCTATTTCCAGCCTAGATGCTTCTGGGAGACTGGGTGGATTCTTGGAGGGACAAGGAGAACAGATGGACCAGGAGCACCAGCAGATGCTGGAAGAGCTGGGAAATGTGACCAAACTGTGAGTACTGTTGACAGCTGGGGTGGGGGGTATAGGCCAGGTGTATATGTGTCACAGAGAGTGTGTTCCTCCCAGATATTCACCTTTCATCTGACCCCCAGCGCTGTCACCTACCTAGTGTGATTTTCTGATACCCTCCTCAGGTGAGAGGGTGACTGAGAACAGAGGACAAGAACTCACACAGCAAAGGGCCCCTATCTTCAGCATCCAATCCCCCCACCCCCAGAAAAAAGGAAAAGACCTGAGAAGGCAGGTGTGGAGTTGCTGCTCCCCACCTCTTTATAAAGCCACAAAATTCCAACCTAGGAGAGGAAGGGTGAAGATGTGGGGCTATGTGGTTCCCACTGCTCCAGGCCAGGGGTTTGGTGATGCCCCCTTCTCACCCAACCCTGCATCTCCCCATTTCCTGGGACAATGACACTAGGGATGGGGGTGGGATCCTTGAGATGACACCCACTCCCCCCCCACTCCTGGGGAGTATTTGTGGCATAGCCAGGGCTGGCCCCTGGCACAGGTGAGGCAAGGTTGGGATGTGAGAAGGGAAGTGGGAGTCGCGGGTCTGGGTGGGGTGGGGAAGGGGGGTTGGGAGAGGTCACAGGGTGCGGGTCTATGGGACAGCCACTCATGTGTGCTGCTGGCAGATGCTATAGCCTGCCATTCTGGGTGTAGCAGGCAGCAATGGCAGCATCATGGCAGATGCTCAGGCTCAGAGCAGAGGATGGGGGGCCAGGACGTGGTCAGGGCCACAAGCTGGCCTGGGGCACATCACTGGATGACTCAGAGGCCCTGCTGGTCCGAGCCAGCAGCCCATGTTTGAAACGTGATGCCACGGGGACAGCAGGAAAGGGGGCAAGGACAGGGGCAGGCGGGTGGCAGGGTTGAGCCCACCTTAGGCCCAGCTATGCTCATGGCACTGGAATCTCAGATTCAGTGCCTCCTTGGTCTCTGAGCCTCCCAGGGCCTGTGGGGGGATGTGCCTGCTGTGCTGGCTTTGTGTGCTCTGTGCTCCTGGCACAGACCCGTGATCCTACAGCAGCAGAAGCCAGCCATTGATGCCACCTTCCCTGGTGCTTGTGCCTGCTCTTCTCTCTGCTGTCTCTCTCTGACCCCCACTTTTCTCCCAGGCTGCCACACCCACGCTGCACAAGTGAGCCAGCCCCCATGTGCCCCTGGCTGCAGCAGATATGTGTCCCTTCGGCCACATCCTTTCCTCTCCTCAGTCATGCCCCCTCCCCACTCGACCACACCCGCTATCCCTGACCTTGTGGTGCCCTCACTGCCCTAAGGCTAACAGGCCTTAGGAAGAAGCAGCCTCACCTCAGCTCAGGGCTTCCTCCCAACCCCAGCAGCTGCCCATGGCATCGAACCCCTCCCTCTGCCCAACGGCTGGGAGAGACTCTTCTCTATCCACCTCACCTCACACACTAAGCAGGTGCACAGTTACCCTCTGTTAGTGTGTGTGTGTGTGTGTGTGTGTGTGTGTGTGTGTGTGTGTGTGTGTGTGTGTGTGTGTGATTTTCAGGGATACCTACCTCACAAGGACTCAGAACATAGCACCCTTTTGGATGACAGCACACAGCATACTTTAAAAAAATAGCACAAAGAAACCTGTGTAATGGACTCAGCACAATGCGTCTTTTGAAGGACTCAGCACATAACAACCTTTGGGATCCTCATGGTAATCTAATGACCAATAAAATTAGACATGCCATTTTGACATCACCAAGCTTAAATATCATAAAATTATGACAGCATACATCCCAGTGAAATTATAGACATATTGTGAATGCCTATTTTGTGATTTCATTCTAGTTCAAGCAAGCAATATTGGTGGATATCAGAAATCCATTGTGACCTCAAAGCCATTGGACTTGAAAATCCTTTTGTGATATCGTAGTGCCATTGTGATATCATTAACCTGTTGTGACATCACAAGGCTGTCCTGTCCATTGTGACCTCCTCACCAATGTGACATCACAAAGCCATTGTTATATCACATTGCTGTTGTGACATTACAATCACCCTGAGACCTCCCAAACCAATTATGACATCTTTAGCACCTTTGAAAAAACACATGGCCTTTGTGACACCACAGTCCCTTTTTGTATCCATATCTTCATTGTGAAATGTCAATTGAGATCAGATATGCCATTGTGATATCACAAACATTTACAATATAATCATACTGTGACATCACATTGTCATTATGACAACATCAGGTCATTATGATATCCCAAATCTATAATGATATCATACCATTATGACATCACATTTTCATTGTGACATCATATTTACATTATGAATGCCTATTATGTGATTTCATTATATTTCAAATGTGGCATGTGGGTTCATATCAGAAACACATTTTGACTTCATAACCATTGTGACATCACAATCCCTTTGAGACAAAATGTTGCCATTGTGATATCTGTAAACAACTGTGACAACTCAAACATGTCCTGTCTTCATAAGTTTTGACATGTTGCCACTGTGTTATGTTAGGACCATTGAGAGCTCATTCTATTTTTGACCTCATATTATTTCAGGTATGTCATAAAATATTAATAATGTACTGTGACATCTTAAGTATTGTGACATCACACTGCTAGATGTAATAACCATTGTGTCACATTGTCACATTACATATCTATTGGACTTCATCACATTTGTGCCAACAAATGCCTTTGGAATCCTCACAATCCCATTCTAAACTCAGATACTCATTGTGAGCTATTGACAATTGAGGTGTCGAATGCCGTTGTCACATCACCAAGCTATTGCAACATCACAAAACTATTTTGAACTCATCACTATTATGGCATCACCAACTAATTGTGATTATAACAACACTCTTATGACATTATAATTTGACATCATATTACAATTGTGATATTACTGTACCATCATGCTTTCACAAACCTATTACGACCTCATCACATCTTAGAAAATGCATGGCCTTTGGGACATCAAGCTCCTTCTCTGAATTTGTATCATTGTGAACTTGTAGCAATTGAAATTTGAAATAAGGTGTGATATTACAAACTAGTTTGACATCACTTACACATTTTTATATCATTAACACTTTGACAAATGAAACCTGTTAGGAACCTTAGCACTTTTGACAAAAAAAAAAACATGGCCTTTTTGTCATCACAGTTCATTTGTGTATGTCATTGTGACTTCATTCTCATATCCTCATTATAAACTAATGGCAGTTAAGATCTGACATGCCATTGTGACATCAAAAATCCTTTGTGACATCATCAAACTGTCATTATGATATCATCAGCTCATTGTGATATCACCAAGCTACAGTGACATCATAGCATTAAGACATCGCATTGCCATTTTGCTGTCATAGACATATTGTGAATATATATCCTGTGATTTCATTCTATTTCAAATGTGGCATAATAGTTGATATCAGAAACACATTGTGACCTCATATCCATTGTAACATTATAAACCCGGTGTGATGTCATAACCATTGTGAAACCATATTGTTGTTATCACATCTTTAGCTTATGGTGACAACACAAAATGAGAATGACATTATAGCATTTGCCATTATGTCATTGTGACATCATATTCACATTATGAATGCCAAATCTGTGATTTCATTGTATTTGAAATGTGGCATGTGGGTTGATATCAGAAACTCATTGTGATGTCATAACCATTGTCACATCAGAATCCCTTTGTGACATAAATTTGGCAATGTGACATCACAATAGCAATATGATGCTACTAAGGCACCATGATATCACAATGGTCATGAACTCACAATGGGTTTCTGATATCAACCGACATGCCACATTAGAAATAGAATCAAATAACATAATAGGCAAACACAACATGTCTATGATATCAGAATGACAATGAGATGTTACAATGCTATGATGTCATTGTAGTTTTACATGTCAAAATGAGCTGAGGGTGTCATAATTGCAACATGATATCACAATTATGATAATGTAAGAAAGGATTTTTTAATGTTTAAATAGTATGTCTGATGTCAGTTGTCAGTTCCCCATGAGGATATGGATACAAAAATGTTCTGTGATGTCACAGAGGCCATGTGTGTTTTCAAAGGTGGTAAGAGGTCATAACAGGTTTCAAAGGGAACAATGTGATCCATAATGTCACAATGAAAATGAGATGTCCCATTGGGTTTTTGATGCCACAATGGTGATGAGGTCAAAATGGTTTAGTAATGTCACAGTTTGTAATATCAGAATGATACATCCAATTTCAATTACTCATAATTCAATATGAGGATACCGGGTGATAGAAGGAGCTTCATAGTATGTGGTCATACTATGTGAAAACCCAATCGAACAGTGATTTCACAATGACAATGTGATGTCTCAACATCATGTTATAATAATGTTTTGATGTCACAATTGGGATGCCATACTGATGAGGAGGTCACAATAGATTTGAGATGTCCCAAGGGGTTGATGTCACAATGGCATGTGGGATCTTAATTTTCATTAACTCACCATGAGTATATGAGTTTGGGAAGGGATTCTGATGTCACCAAAATAAATGCAGTCAAGAAAGTGAAGAACTAACAGGTCTGAGATGTCACAAAGTGACACAATGTTTATGATGTCCAGGGGTGTGATATCATGATATTACATTGGATTTTAGATATCTCATGTCATATTTGAAATATGAAGTCGAACACAGATTTTCAACTCACAAAGGGCCTAAGATATCACAATGGCATTCCTCAAAAGTTATGAGGACAGGAGAGGTATTTGATGTCACAGTGGATTAATGATATAACAAATGCAAAGTGCTGTGACAAAGACATTTTGATGTCACAAAGGTTATGAGTTCACAATGATTTCCTGATATCAACCCACATGGCACATTTGAAATAGAATGAAATCAAAGAATAGGCATTCACAATGGGTCTATGACATTAAAGTGACAAGGTGATGTCAGGCAGCAATGTTTGATAGGATATGTACTCATTACCTTACTCATGTAACTGCAATCCCTCTGTACAGTACACTTACAATAAAAAAAACGTACAGAAGAAAAAAAGAGAAAAAATGGTATTGTGTCATTGCGGTTTTGTATTGTCACAATGAGATGATGGTGTCATGATGACAATGTGATTTCACAGTCATAATTATTGTACAAAGTATTTGTGATGCTACAATGCTGTGTGATCACAATTTTCATTAGTTCACTATGAGGATATGGGTACACAAAGGGTCTGTGATGACCCAGAGGTCATGTGTATTTTAAAGGTGCGAAGAGTTCACAATTGCTTTGTGATGTCACAATGTGATTGTGAAGGCACAACAGTAATGTGATATCACAATGGGTTTGTGATGTCACAGTGATGATGAGGTCACAATAAGTTTGTGATGTCACTATGAGTTTGTAGTATTACAATGACATGTCCAATTTCAATTTCTACTAGTTCAAAATGGGATACAATTTCAAAGAAAGAATCTGAAGCTCCAAAGACCATGAACTGTTAGTCATAACGTGTGATATTCTGCCATTAGGATATTTTAGGCCTTTAGTAAGATTATATTCTGTTTTCAAACTCATAATTCAGGCATGACATCTGATATCAGAAATTGACTCTGACAATATGAACATTGTGACATCACATTGATAGACATCAAGACCAGGGTGTCACATTGTGAACTCACAAATGTGTTAGGACCATCATATTTGCCTCAACACATGACTTTGGAGACAACACAGTCCTTTTATGAACTCATATCTTCATTTTGAATTAAAGACATTTGAGAATCGGCATGTCATTGTGACATTTCCAACCAATTGTGACAGCACAAACCTATTATAGTAGAAACACATTGTGATATAATAGCCATTGTGGTAGCACAATCCCTTTGTGACCCCATATTTCCATAGTGATATCACTAACCCACTGTGAAATTCCAATCCTCTCATACCCAATCCAGGTATGAAATGTGATACCTGAATCCAGTGTGACATCTAGATCATGGTGACATCACACTGATAGATGTTATGAGCATTTTGTCATATTCTGACAACACACACCTGTTAGGATTTCATCATTTTTGAGACAATGCCTGACTTTGGAGACATTACAGTCCCTTTGTGAGCCCATATACTCATTGTGAGTTGACAATTGAGATCACATGTGTCATTTTGATGTCACCAACCCATTGTGACATCGCACACCTCTTGTAAACTCATCACCAGTATGGCATCACCAATTGTGGTAACAAAACTTTATTAAGTCATCATATTGCAACATCCCATTGCCATAGCGATATCACTGTTCCAATGTTTTTTCAAAAACCTAGCATGTCTTAGTAGCATTTTAGAAAATTCATGGCCTTTTATATTTCAGTCTTCTTCTGTGAACTTATATCCTCATTGTGAAATAGTAGCAACTGAAATTGAACATGTGAATATGAGATGTGACTTCACAAAATGTTGATTTCATCACCAATATAACATTACAAACCCATTGTAAGCTTTCATTGCCATTTGATATCACTATCACATTGTGACATCTCAAACCTATTTGGACCTCTCAGCACATTTGAAAAAACACATGGCCTTTGTGAGATCACAGTCCCTTTGTGTAACGATACCCTGATTATGAACTGACAATTGATATAAGACATGCCATTGTAACATCATGAACTCTTTGAGACATCACCAGTGTCACATAACATTCTCATTATGACAGGATTAACTACTTTTGACATCACAAAACTATGACAAGATAGCATTATGAGATCACATTGTCATTGTGATGTTATAGAGAGATTGTGAATGCCTGATTTAATTTTTTTTGTCGGTTGTGAAGCTTGATCTCTGGGCTTAGGTTTTGTCTCTGCTCTTCAGCTCAAGGCAAGCAATCTATCGCTTCAGTCACAGCACCACTTCTGGTTTTCTAATGGTTTTTATTGGAGATAGTCTCATGGACTTCCCTGCCTAAAGTGGCTTTGAAGTGCAATTCTTAGATCTCAGCCTCCTGAGTAGCTTGGATTAGTCATGAGCCACTGGCGCCTGTCCTTTTCATTCTTTTTTCAAATTTGACATGTGTGTTGATATCAGAAACATAATGTGACCTCATAACCATTGTAACATCATAAATAAGCAGTGACATCAAATTGTCATTATGACACCTTCATCTCGTTGTGACATCACCAAACAACAATGGCATCATAGCATGATAAATCACAATGACATTGTTACATCATAGTCATAACAGTGTGAAGGCCTATTCTGTGAATTCATTCTATATCAGTAACCCATTTTGACCATATAACCATTGTGATATCACAATCTTTTGTGACGTCATTAATCTGCTGTGCCATCACAAACCAGTCCTTATAAGTTTTGTGACATGCTGCCATTGTCATATGTTAAGCCCTTTGTTAGCTCATAATCTGTTTTAAATCTCATATTTCTGGTATGACATGTGATATCAGAAATCCCTTGTGACATCATACTGCTATATATCATGAGTATTGTGTCACATTGTGACATCACAAACATGTTAGAACGGCATCACATTTGTGACAACACATGCCTTTGGAGACATTACAGTCCCTTTTTGAAATCATATATTCATTGCCAATTAATGACAATTGAGATCTGCCATGCCACTCTGACATCATGAACCCTTTCTGACATCACAAACTTATTGTGACCTCATCACAAGAATGGCATCAACAACTAATTGTGGTATCAAAGCATTATTTTGACATGATATTGTGGTATTGCCATTGTGATATCACTGTCCCATTGTGTTTTTACAAACTTATATGGCCACATCACATCTTAGAAAATTCATGGCCTTTGAGACTTCAAGCTCTTTCTGTGAACTCGTGTACTTATAACTTCTAAGGCAAATAGAAAACCAGCAAGTCACATTTAGTATAATAATCCAGTTTACACTAGAAAGCGGACTGTGATTACCTTATGCTGGAACAGATACCCAGGTCCAAGAGTAGCCTTGACCACCAAACCTCAGACCTTCAATGGGCAGCCCCACCCTTTCTTTATTGGTCCGCAAACCACCAGTCAAAAAATTATGATCTCCAAAACTCCAAACCTCAATGGGCAAGGCTTTTTACTTTTCCATTCCTCCCTCCTTCACTACAGACTTGTCCTTCCTTCCTGGTCTTTCCCTATTTCCCTTCCACCACTTCCTTCTGGCCTCTCCAGTCTCCACAGGCCTGCCCTACTCTGCCCCAGTGAACACTTGCCAACCTTCTGCTCTCCCTCAACTTCCTCTCCTCTCAAGTTTTCCCTTCCTGCTGTCTCACCACTTTCTTCCATCTGGGTTGCTTTCATTTTTATGTCCCCTTCCAATGTTCTGAAAATGCACTTCATATATAGGTTGTACCCCTCCTCACTCCAATGTGTCTTCTGCCTAACAGTTTTCAACTGTCACTTCCCAAACTGCCCAATGTTCAATTACTTCTTGACAACTCACCATGTGAGGCTTGACACCTCCACCTTTGGCGGTATTCCCCACACTCTCCGGTGGGCCAGGCCAAGAATTTATAATGATTATCAGCTCCCACAGATAATTCTGGCCTCACTGGTTATTACAGTATCCTCATACTGAATTAGAAGAAATTGAAATTGTATGTCATTGTTATAATACTTGATGAGACATCACTAACCCATTGTGACCTCATCACCGTGGTGACATCACAAACTCATTGTGATATCACATTGCCATTGTGTCACCATGATCACATTGTGACATCTCAATCCTATTATGACCTCAGAAGCTTTGAAAGAAAGCATGGCCATTGTGTCATCACAGGACCTTTGTTCACCCAAATCCTCATTTTGAGCTAATGACAATTGAGATCAGACATGCCATTTTAACATCTCAAAAGCTTTGTGACATCATCACCACTGTAACATCACATTGTCATTAAGACAACATCATCCCATTGTGACATCATAAAACAACAATGACATCATAGAATTATGACATCACATGGTCATTGTGATGTCACAGATACATTGGAATGTCTATTCTGTGATTTCATTCTATTTCAAATGTGGCAGGTGTGTTGATATCAGAAATAGATTGTGAACACATAACCATTATGGCATCAGAATACCTCAATGACTCTACATTGCCAGTATGATATCACTAACCCACGGTCTCTCCTATCTTCATAAATGTTTTGACATGCTGCCAGTGTGATCTCTGACCTCTCTAAGCTCATAAATTGTTTAACTCATAATTCTTCATGTATGACATGTGATATCAGAAATCCACTGTGACATCACGACCACTGTGACATCACACTGACAGATGTCATGACCACTGAGTCACATTGTGACATCACAAACCTGTTAATACTCATTCCACTTGTGCCAACATATGCCTTTGTATACATTATGCCTTGTGAACTTATGTATTTATTGTTAGAGACCTGGCATGAGATTGTGACATCAACATTCCATTGTGAAATCACAAATCTATGTGACCTCATCAGCTGTATGGCATTACCAACTATTTGTGACTTCGGAACAATACTATCCCATGTAATGGTAACATCACATTGCCAGTGGGATATCTCTGTCCCATTGCATTTTCACCAATCTCTTATGTCCGCATAATATTTTACAAAATCCATGGCCTTTCTGACTTCTTGCTCCTTATGTAAATGTATAGCTTCATTGTGATCTAGTAGAATGAAATTAGATATATAATGGTGATATTACAAATTCATTGTGACATCACTATCCAAGTGTGACTTTATCACCACTGTGACATCACAAACCCATTGTGACATCACATTTCCACAGTGATATCACGATCACATTGTGATATCCCAAATCTGTTGTGACCTCTTAGCACCTCTTAGCAACTGACATCAGACATGCCATTGTACCATTACAAACGTTTTGTGACATCATCTCCAGAGTGAGATCACATTGTTGATAGCATACCATGAGCCCATTGTGATATCCTTAAATGACAATGACACCATAGCATTATGACATCACATATTCATTGTGAGGTCCTAGAGACAATGTGATTGCATATTCTGTGATTTCATTCTATCTCAAATGTGGCATATAGGTTGATTTCAGAAACCCATTGTGACCACATCACCATTGTGACATTACAATCCCTTTGTGACCTCATATTGACATTGTGAGATCATTAATGCAATGTAACATCACAAATCTGTCTTGTCCTTATAAATTTTATAACAAGCGACTACCTTGACCTGGGCTGGATGCCCAGAGCTAAATGCAGCCTCAACCATGAACCCTCAGAACTCCACAGAGCAGCCCAGCCATTTGTTAACTGGTCTTCAAACAACCAACCCCAAAAATAATGATATCCAAAGCTCCACATTTCAAAGGACAAGGCTTTTTCTTATCTCCTCATCCTCCTTCACTACAGACCTGTCCGACATTTCAGGTCTTATTTTTTTTCCTTCCACCATTCCCTTCTTCTCTTCAGGCTGTTCTACTCTTGACAGGCCTGCCGTGCCCTCTCCAGGTGTCCAGGTGCCATCCTTCAGCTCCTGCTCTCCCTCAATTTCCTTTCCTCCAAGCTCTTTATCCTCCTGCAGTCTCATCACTTCTTTCCTTCCAGGTCTTTCCCCTTTTTCTGTCCCCTTCTGCTGCTCTGAACATGCAGCCTATATTTAGGCCGTACCCTTCCCCTACTGCAATATGTTTCCTACATAACAGTTTTCAATCATCACTTCCCAAATGTCCATGCCCAATCACTTCTAGGCAGCTCACCATGTGGGGCTTGACATCCTATCTCCTTCAACAGCATCATACACCTCTCTCTGGTGGTCCAAACCAAGAGGCCATGATGACTATCTGTTCCCATGGATTATACGGGCACTGATGGTTATTACACTGTCCTCATGGTGAACTAGGAGCAATTGAAATTGGACAAATAATTGTGATATTACAAACTCGTGACATAACTAACCCATTGTGACCTCATCACCACTGTGACATCACAAAACCATTGTGACAGCACATTGATATTTTTAATACCAGTATCACATTGTTATATCCCAAATCTATTATGACCTCTTATGCATTTTGAAAAAATACATAGCTTTGTGACATCACATTCCCTTTGTGTACTCAAATCCCCACTGTGAAATATTGACAATTAAGAATCAGACATGACATTTTAACATCAAAAACAGTTTGTGAGTTTATCACAATTGTGTCATCACATTGTCATTTTGACACCATCTGTTCATTGTGAAATCACAAAACTAAAATGATATGATATATTTATAATTTCACCTTTTCATGTGACGTCATAGACACATTATTAATGCCTTTTCTCGTATTTCATTCTATTTAAAATGTGGCCTGTAGGTTGATATCATAAGCAAATCAAGAACTCCTAACCATTGTGACATTAAAATCCCTTTGTACATCACATTTCCATTGGGATATCTCTAACACACTGTGACATCACAAACCCATTCTGTCATCATAACTTTTGTGACATACTGCAATTCTAATACCTTTGGGTTTTTTGTCCTCATAATCTGTTGTCAACCTCATTAGATTTCACATATGACACTTGATATCACAAATTCCCAGTGACATCATGACCATGGTGAGATCACACTGCCAGATTTCATAACCATTGTGTCAAATTTTAACCTCACAAACCTTTTAGGATTTCAATATATTTGTGACAACACATACTTTTGGAGAAACCACAGTCCCTTTGTGAAATCCTATACTTATTGTAAGTTAAAGACAATTGGGAACCATCATGTCATTGTGACATGCCCAACACATTGTGACATCACCAATCTTTTGTGACCTCATCACCAATTGTGACAACACAATATTTTGACATGATGTAGTGAGTTAATATTGCCATGATGCTATCTGTCCCATTGTGTATTCACAAACCTAATATGACCTCATAACTTTAAAAAAATTCATGTCCATTAGGACTTCAAGATCCTTCTGTGAACTTGTATGCACATTGTGAAATACTAGCATTGAAATTGGACCTGTGTTTGAGATATTACAAAATTATTATGTCATCAAAAACCCTTGGTGAACTCATCACAACAGTTTATCATAAAGCTATCATGACCGTTAAGTACCTTTGAAAACACACATGGCATTTGTGACATCACAGTCCCTTTGTATGCCCATATCCTCATTGTGAACTCATGACAATGGAATTCATACATGCCATTGTAACATCACCATTTGTTACCCCATCACAAATGAGACAACAAATATTCATTATGACACCATTATGTCCTTGCAATGTCACCAATTTATAATAACCTCATAGCATTATGACATTATATTGTCATTGTGAGGATATAGACACATTGTAAATGCCTATTCTCTTAGTTCATTCTATTTCAAATTTGGCATGTGGGTTGATATGAAAAAAACATTATTATCTCATAAATATATGGCATCACAACCACTTTGTGACATCACAGTGCTATGGTGATATCGTTAACACCCTGTGACAACACAAACCTGCCCTGTCCTCATAAGTCTTGTGACGTGCTGCAATTGTGATGACTTAGGCCCTTTATGAGCTTGTAATCTGTTTTCAACCTTATAATATTTGTTATGATATGTGATATCAGAAATCCACTGTGACATCATGACAATTGTGACATCATACTGACAGATATCATGCACATTGTGTCACACTGTGATATCATATTCCTCCTAGGACTTCATCACACTTGTGAAAACACATGCCTTTGAAGATACCACAGTCCGTTTGTGAACTCATATTCTCTGTGATTTCATGACAAATGAGATCCTTTATGCCATTTGGATATCTCTAACAAATTGTGACATCATAGAACTACTGTGACCCCTTACCTTTATGGCATCACCAACTAATTGTGACATCAAAACCTTTTGTGATGTCATGTGACACGGTGATCATGACATCTGTAGGTGTGATGTTATCTCATGTCATACATGAAATATGAGGTTGAAAACAAATTTTGAGGGCAAAAAGGTCTAAGATATCACAATGTCAGCATATCACAAAAGTTATGAGGACAGGAGAGCTTTGTGATGTCTCATTGTGTTAGTGATATCACAATGGCCCTGTGCTATCACAAAGTGATTATGATGTCAAAATGATTGTGTAGGCACAAACATGCGTTTCTGATATCAACTCTCATGCCACATTTGAAATACAATGAAATCACAGAACAGGCATTCACAATGTGTCTTTGATGTCACAATGAGAATTGTTGTTATAATGCGATTATGTCATTGAGTTTGGTGATGCTCTCATAATGAAAATGTGATGTCACACTGTTGAGAATGTCACAAACACTTTTTGATGTTATAATGGCATGTCTGATCTCAATTGTCATTGGTTAACAACAAGGATATGGGTACACAAAGGGACTATGATGTTGAAAAAGTCATGTGATTTTTCAAAGGAGCTAATTGATCATAATAGATTTGAGATGTCACAAAGGAATCATGATGTCACAATGACAACATTGTCACAATGGGTTTGTGATGTCGTGTTATGATGATGCCAAAATGGGTTTGTGATGTCATAATGAGTTTGTAATATCACAATCAAATTTCCAATTTCAATTGCAACTAATTTACGAGGAGGATACTGTAATAACCATCAAGGCCACGATAATCTATAGGGTCCGATAATCAGCCAGGCACCATCACCTGGACAGCTGGAGAGGACAAAGTATGCCACCAAAGAATGTGGGGCATTCTGTGGGAGGGGCTGGTGCATTAATCCCCGTCTATTGAGCTGTTAAGAAGTGATTGGGCTTTGGGCAGTTTCAGATGTGACAGTTGAAAACTGTTAGGCAGATGGAGTGTAGGATGGGTACAGATTGTTTACAGGCTAGTGTTCAGAGCAATAGAAGGAAAGAGAAAAAGGGGAAAGTCCTGGAAGAAAGGAAGTGGTGTGATAGCAGAAGGGGAAAGACCTGGGAGAAGAGGAAGTTGAGAGGGGGTAGGAGGTGAAGGATGACAACTGACGACCCAGGCAAAACAGTTCAGGCATTTGGAGAATGGAGAGGCCTAAAGAGAAGAAGGAACTGTTAGAAGGGAAAAATGGAAAGACCTCGAAGGAAGTATAGTTCTGTAGCGAAGGAGAGACAAAGGGAAGGGGAAAAAAAGGCTTGCCCATTGATGTTTGGAGCTTTGTATATCATAATTTTGGGGGTTGGTGGTCTGGAGAACATTTATTATATGTGTCTCAATGGATTCTCTTCCACTATAGAGTTCCTAATTTTCAGAGACCTCATCGAGATCATCCATTTGGATGACATCAGGCCCAGGGAAAAATCTCCATAGGTGAGAGTGTCAACCCTCAGGGTTGAGAGTCTACCTCGAGTTTTTGTCTCCGGAGGACCAACATGGATAAAAGTCATTTAGACTCCACTAGGGGTGCGTCTGTGCAAGCTTGCCAGCCGGTTTTGGGGAACCCTTCTGGAGGTCATTTATGGCATCATTGGGAAGCCATCTGGGAACTCCTTGAGAGGTCATGTAGGGTTTCTTTGGGAAGCCATCTGGAACATTATCAAGAGTACATCTGTGACTTCCTTGAGAAGCCATCTGAGACCTAACCTGGAGGTCATTTGGGGCCTTCTCCAGAGGCCATATTGGGCTTTATGCTGAGGTCATCTGGTGCTTCCTCAGGAGGCCTCCTGAGACCTCTTCAAAAATAGTCATTGGGGCTTCCTTAAGAGGCAATCTAGGACCACCTCTTGAGGTCATCTGGAACTTCTTTGGGAGGTCATCTCGGGTTACCTGGATGAGAAATGTATGACCATCTTCGGACATCATGTGCGACTTCCTTGAGAAGACATATAGGGCCTTCTCTGGAGGTCATCTGTGCTTTTCTCAAGAGAGATATCTGGAACCTCCTCTGGAGTTTTTATGTCTCCTCCTTGAGTGGCCATCTGGGAGCTACTTGAGAGGTAATCTCAGCCTCCTTGAGAGGACACTATCTTCGGGAGCCATTTTGAACCTCCATGAGAGGTTATCTCGAGCCTCCTACAGAGGACATATGTGACATCCACCAGAGGTCATCTGTGGTCTTCTCAAGAGGCAATCTGGGACATTCTCTCTGTCATCTGGGACTTCCTGTAGAGTTCAACATTGAGTGGTGTGGGACATGTAATTTAAGTGTCTGTGACTATTGGTCTGTGTGTGTATGCTGATAGTTCTGTGTCCTGTATGCACTTCTGCTTACTCTTTTTCTCAGGATGGGGGAACAAGGCCTAAACTTGCCATATCCAAAAAATATTCTCCCCCAGGGTTATAGAGGCCCTCAGAGGAAGATTCATTGATGTAATCTCTCTCCTGTTCTTTGCCATCAGCACCTCTAATGTTAAGTCCTCACATACCAAAAGTGGTTACTTGTACCAGTCTGAGGTGGTACAATGTGGTAAGTTACCCTTATTACCCTTGAGATAGGAGCATGGAGGAGATGGTGGGCAGGCCCCCTTTTTAATATATGTTCCCTTTACAACTAGTGACCTGTATAACTGGAAACAGAAAACTGCATCATTTTCAGAAAAAAAGAGGGGCTCATTACTTCATTAGAGACAGTAATTTTCACACACAAGCACATGTTGGATGAGTGTCAGCAAATTTTACAGGTGCTTTTCACCTGGTAGAAAAGGGAGTGAATCCTGCTCGGTGACTTGAAGGTGGTCCTTGGACCAGACATTATCCCAACTAATGTACCAGACCATTTGGAGCAAGTCTTTCCACATACTTACCCAAGCAGAGACTAACAGTGATTGCGGTATGGAAGTGCTTACCTATTATTGACAGGTTCGATTTGCAGGGATACCACAGTGGCTAGAAAGCCAAGTCATCAATCTATGGTGAGTGAGATGGTACAGTTCCTCAGTGAGTACCCAAATGTTCTTCTGAAATTTCTCTGAGAATTCTATAGGATTTATAGGCCTATAGATCTTGAAGCCCTGGAGAATCAATGAGCCTTAAATATGGCCTTTGTTACCCAGTCAGCCCCAGATATTAGAAGAAAGCTTCAAAAGTTAGAAGGTTTTGAAAGAAAGGTGTATTTTAAGTTAGAAGTGGTTGGCCAGGAGGTGTTTGATAACAGAGATACCCTGGAAAAAAAGACTCTAAGAAGGGGGGTTGAGTTTTGATAGGAGTACCAGAATAGGGATCAAGAAACCCTTGGCAAAGACAGTACAATTCATTTGCAAATGGCAGTAGGGAACCTCTAGGACTAGATCAGTTTCCTTATTGCAAGCAAAATGTACATTGGGAAAAGCAATATCCAAGGAGGAGAAAGATAGAAAATGACAGCTTATGTATTCACATTAACCACCTGGAAAATGTGTTCATGTCTCTGGAGTAACATGAAAAGGAGCTTGAGGCTCTGAATTCCAATTGTGTTCAATTTAAAAATTAGCCCTCTGAATTTAAGAAATGAGGCAAAGAAAAATTCACACACTTCTATCTCAAAACACAGGCTTATAAAAGAATGAATCTCCAATATGTGCCAGTCCAAACCCACCAAGAGTTTAAAAGCACTGGACACTGGAGAAAACAGGGAGAATAATTTGACCTGAAGAAAAGATTTGAAGTTATAAACTTGTGAGAGTCAAAATGAGAAGAAAATCCTCAAAAGGAACCTAGAAAACACTTAGAATAAAATGAAATTCAAGTACATTGGCCTGGGTGAGCATGAGGCAAATTAGGAGACCACAGGTCAGAGGTCGACAGAAGCACAAGACAGCAATGCTGCCATCCTTGCTAACATCAAGTGTGGCCCAAAAGAGATCCTGATGCTGCATTAAGAAATTGTGGCCATGAAAATGGAGGCAGACCTAATATAAGAATGTATTAGGGTGAAGTAAATGTCTATTATAAGCCTTGAAGAGTGTCACCAGAAATTCAAAGCAACAGAGAAAGAGGGAAAAAGTAGCTAGCAGAGAAGACGGGGAAGTGCTGTGTCATAGAAGATGAGGCCAAGAAAATTGAACAGGAAAATATCAGGCTCAAGAAAGAGAGTGTTACTCTTCAGAAAGAGTTAGAGGACCACATGCTCTGATAGACAATGCCAGGCAAAAGGAAAGAGCATTAGGAAGAAAAACAGAAAAGCTAAACAAACAGTTGAAAGATCTGTCGCAAAAATACACTGAAGTCGAAAACTAGAAAGGGAAACTAATAGAGTAAAAGGCCAAAAAGACTGCTGAGATCTTCACCATAAATGTAATGCAGAAACATCTTGTCCCAATGGAACAGGAAGAGATGGAAAAATACCTCTCAATAGCATCTTTGTGAACTTAAGTGAGGAGCTGTAGAGCAAGCAAAGGTGTTGTGAGAAGGAGCAGCAGTTGGCCAGTCAAACGAACTCTCCTGTGACCCTGGGAAAACACTTGTAGGTTAAGGAGGTCATTGACAAGGAGAGTGGGATCATGAAAGCAAGTTTGAGAGAAAAGGAGAATAATATGGAAGAAGTCTCCAAGGTTCAGAGTACTATACAGGAGTAAAAGAACCTAGAGACCTTAAGATACAGGGAAACATATGAGCTGATCAGGTAGCTTGGGAGACCTCTCTAAAACCAGTGGGGTCTCTAGAGTTACTAGTCGTTAAGATTAAGGGAAGAAACAAATACAGTGGTAATATGTGGTCAAATGTTGACACTGGACTTGTGAAAAATGTAAACACTCTCAAGCTTTCTTTCAGTTTTTTTTTTAATTTAATTTTATTTTATTTGAGAACATACTGTACAGAGGGGTTACAATTACATTGGCAGGATAATGCATACATTTCTTACCAAGCATTGCAGCCTCCTCCTTTGTTTACCCTACACCTCCCTTCCCAGCCTCCCCCCTCCCCCCCACCCAATCATACCCCCCCACACACACCGACATTGTAAATCAAGCTTTCTTTCAGTTTACGTGTAGATATTTGCACCCTGGTAAATTGCTCCAGGCAACTGCCTAAAACTGTTCAAAAACCAGTGGGGCCTCAGGCTGACAATCCTTTGTAATATGTGAATGTAATTTCCAAACAGGTAAATGCTGAAAAGCTGGAACATATGGAAAGAATTCTTACGTGAGGAACCTCAGATGGTGAATTTGGGAAAGTGGACTTCACAGAGGTTAAGCCTGGAAAGTATGGGGGTTCGCATCTGTTAGTAATAGTGGACAGTTTTTCAGGCTGAGGTGAGGCATGTAATAATTTCTTGATTTGGCTTACCCTTATTTGTGGTGTACAAAGATGGCCCTGCATTCATGGTCTAAGTTCTCAATTATTAACTAGTGCTCTAGGAATAAATTGGAAGTTACAATCCATTTATAGAACTCAGAGTTCAAGGCATTTGAAAGAATTTAATTTAGTTAAATTAAATTAAATTAAATACAGAGACTAAATTAAATACAGAGACTGTCCATGGCTAGGTGAGCCTCCTCCACTTTGCTCTCCTTCGAGCAAGATGTAGCCCTTATGTTAAAGCATTTAATCCCTTTGAAATACTTTAGGGTAGACCACCCCCTTTGGTTCCTAAATTTGGGAAGGCTATATTAACAGAAATGTCTAACTACAATCTGCAGGCTTTACAACATATTCTTTTATGTACCTATCCTTTGTTAACTAAGGCCCACCATCCACCTAAGAAAAACTCCACCTGAAGGGAAGAGGCCAAGATGGTGATGGAACAGTAGGTAAACACCACAGCTCTCCCCAACCAAATACAGTTTGAATTTCAATGCTCAGTTTCTCCAAGTGACCCACAAAAAAAGGAGATTACTCAGAGAGGTACAGTAAGTGAAAAAAGAAAAGGGAAAAACCTACACAGACAGTAAAGTGGAAATAACCTTCAGCCACCCCTTGTTGGTGATAGGGTTCCATGCTGAGCAGCTTAAGTAGTGGAGCTTCTTGCCAGGCTGCTTAAGTGGCCTGGCTCTGGACCCTCGGAGGACCACATACCCATAAGCATTTCAAGACTCCCAGAAGACTCTCACCAGCTGGTGCCAACCCAGAGAATACAAACAAATCTCAGAAGGCAGAGCTGGCATAAAGACTCCCCTCAACCTCCCTGGCATGGCGCCTCTTCCTGGCTGGTGCAAGCAGCACCACCCAGTCTGGAGCAGCAGCAGCTGTCTGCAGTGGCAAACGACCCTATGCACATAGCGTGGCACCTCTGTCCTGCTGGTATAAACAACCTAGCCTACCCTGAAGCAGCAGCAGCAGCTGGCAGTAGTGGAAAAGCACTCAGACTCTGGGCACAATGATTCTTGGCTCTAGCTCACAGGAACAGCCCAGACCAGCCCAGGGCTTCAGCGATAGTTGGACAGGGACAGTTGCAGTGAACAAATCTAGACCCATGTCGCTTTGTGCCTCTCCATACTGGCCCACATAAGCAGCCCAGCCCAGCCTGAGGCAACATTACTGGTTAACACCTGACTCCTGGTGGGGTGGAGGGCCTCTCCATACCGGCTTGCATAAGCAGCCCAGCCCAGCCCATGGTGGCAAAGTTGGTGAACAAACCCAGACATGAGGCAGGGTTTGGTGTTGAACAACCCCAGAAAAAGCCTCATGAACTTTCCTGCCTGGGGTGGCTTTGAACCTGAATACACAGATCTGAGCCACCTGAGTAGCTAGAATTACAGACATTCACACCAGCAGGGTCTTACTCTTGCCAAACCCCTAACTTTTTCTACAATAAATCACAAGGAATTTAAGCAAATACAAAAGGATCGACATAATACCCTGTATTCAATCTGACCATAGTGGAATCAAACTAGTTCTCTATAACAAGGCATAAAGAAGGAAAAACTTAAACACATGGAAATTAAACAGCACTCAGTTGAACAATACATGGGTTACAGAAGAAATTAAAGAAGAAATTAAAAAGTTCCTACAATTCAGTGAAAATGAAGAAACATCACAAAGAAACCTATGTGACCCAGCAAAAGCAGTCCTGAGGGGCAAATTTATTGTTCTCAGTGCACATATCAAGAAAACAGAGACCAAGTAAGCAATCTTATGAAGCAACCAAAACTGCTAGAGAAACAAGAAAAAATTGAACCTAAAGTTGCTCGGCAGAAAGAGATAATCGAAATAAAAGCTGAAATTAATGAGATATAGACTGAGAAAATTATAAATAAAATTAATTTTAAAAAGCTGTTTTTAAGAAAAAAATCAATAAACCTGATGGACCACTGGCTTGAGTAACTAACAAAATAAGAGAGGAGACCCATATCAATAATATCAGAGATACCACAGGGAAAATTACAACAAACATCCAGGACATTCAAACAATCATAAAGAAATAACTCCAGACTCTACTCACAAAGGAAGGGAAACCTAGCAGAGATGGATATACAGAAATAGAAATTGCTATCCCCCCTTTCCTTTTCAGCCATGCTTCTCCACCATGTATGGTGGGGGCAGCAGTTCGGTAAATAAACGTCTTTTCCTACCTTAATAGTGTGTGGCATTCTCTTCATAGGCTACCGAATGAAACCTACCTTTTTAATATATCGTACATATGGGGCCATGACTTGGATACGGTTTTTGATTTGGAAATGTTAGAATTTCCTAACCACCCCTTTTCTGTGAACCAAACTGCCTTGAGACACCAAGCGAGACTTTTCACCAATACCATTGCTGGCCTTCCCATCCATGTCCACACCACTTCTCTACTCTGGTGAGTGAAACTACTCTCTATGGTTCTCAATCTCTGTTCGGATATGACACCACACCAGAGAACTCCTATGGCCTTTTAGCCAAAAGGCTGGTCACTTCCGAAGCAGAGGATACTTGGTTTTGGGGGCATCGCCATTAATTTCTAGTGGGCTATGGGAGAAGTCAGGACACTGCTTCTGCCTCTTCATCTCTCCTTCACTCATCAGACTGACTATCCTACACATTTAATGGGGTGTTGCGAGTCATGCCTGAACTATGAAACCCCTCTGAAATGCCTCTTGTGCTCCTTGGATAGCAGAGCACCTAATATTTTTATGTTGTTGTCTGATTTAGACAATTTTTGCCTCTGCAATGGTACATGGTCAGAAGTCTGCTTACTGTTAGGCTCTCTTTGCTCTCTGCTATTCATGTCCAACTTTCTATATCTCTTCCTTTCTTTTCTACAATTATTTGTATTGTGCCCTGAAGAGTTTGACATAGGCTAGGTTCAAGGAATCCCCTCTAGATTCCCTCTAAAAGGCTAGCCAAACTAGGCTTGATTTTTTTTTTTTTGGTCGGCCGTGGGGCTTGAACTCTGGGCCTGGGCGCTGTCCCTCAGCTCTTCAGCTCAAGGCGAGCGCTCTACCACTTGAGCTACAGCGCCACTTCCGGTTTTCTGGTGGTTTATTGGTGATAGGAGTCTCACGGTCTCTCCTTCCCCGGGCTGGCTTTGAAACGCAATCCTCAGATCTCAGCCTCCTGAGTAGCTAGGATTACAGGCGTGAGCCATCAGCGCCCAGCTAGGCTTGATTTTTTGTTCAGGCATTCTTTGCATTTTTTAAGAAATTTGCCATCTTGAGTTCGCCATCTTGGCCAAATGGTGGGTTAAGCATTTGGCCCCCTCCAATCCCGACCCTTCCACCAAGCTTATTTCTTCTACATCCATCTGTTCAAATTTGTCCTGCTCACAAGTTGCTCTTTTCACAGACTTTGGTAGCTGAACCCCAAACATCTGATGTGCTTTGTTACCAAAGATGTCTAAACATTGTTGTCAAAAATTTTAGGTTTTGAGTTTTGCCCTTTTGGTTTTGTGTTGTGTAATCTAGAACTGACTACATGACTCTTGTTTTTCTTGGGGGGGTCTGGTTGTGGGGCCTGAACTCTGGGCCTGGGCGCTGTCCCTCAACTCTTAAGCTCAAGGCTAGTGCTCTACCACTTGAACCACAGGGCCACTTCTGGCTTTTTTTTTCTTTTTGCTTATGTGGTGCTGAGGAATTGAACCCAAGGCCTCATGCATGCAAAGCAAGCATATTAGTATATGTATGCTAAGATTCTCCCATCTAACAATTTTGTCATTGCAGAATATTTTTTGGTCAGTTCTTGATAAGGACCAGGTAAGCTCTACTTATTCCATTTGATCTCCTTGTTGCTATAATGGGAAATACCAAAGGCCTTTTGTGGTAAAGATTGCAATTCAAAGCCAGCCTGGGCTGAAAAATCCCTAAAAATCCATCTCGCAACTAACTAACCTGCAAAGAGCCAGTGTGGAAGCATGGCTCGAGCCTCTTATCTCTAACCAGAAAACACTGCAAGTGTTTCTATAACTCAAAATGGTAGAGTGCTAGCCTTCAGCAGAAGTGCTCAGGGACAGTGCCCAGGCCTTGAGTTCAAACCTCCTTGAATACCAACTGGGACAAACCATCCCAGCAATGAGCACCTAGACTCAGCCAGTCTGGCGAACAAGGGAACATGAAGAGGAGTAAGAGGAGATGATATCACATCAGCCATTTTGTGCCTCCCCTTTCAAGACAAACCAGAGCCAGGAGGTCAAGAGAAGAAAGAAGACTGCCTATCTAATGTCCATATCTCTCTACCTTTCAAATGGACAGGAATTTATCTTCTTGCCTTTGTCACTTGACTTCTTCCCTACCTAGTCGCTGGGTGTCAGAAATAACTAGGGAAATTTCTACCAACATTTCCAGCCCCAAATCCTTCCTCTTGCCATTTATTTTCTCTCTAGTATTTTTTTCAGTCCCTCAATGCCTCATGAAACGTCGCCATACTTCATCCAAGAAACTTCTCTCCTCCAGACTTCATCTAAGGACTCATTGCCCAATTGACAGCTGTTGCCTTCTGCCTTCTCCCTGAGGGGATCACATCTCAGCCTTTTACACCTACTGTTGACACCCTTTGCAAAGAGGAAGTAGCTGGAGAGAATCTTCGACCTTTTTTTGGAGCGTGGAGATGATAAATTGGGGGGTTGCTGGTTTGCAAACCAATTAACTATGTGCGGGGCTGCCCATTGGACGTCTGAGATTTGGTGGTTGGGCTGGCCTGTCACAGAGTGTACAGCCTAGAACAAGGTAAATGCAAGCCCATTTTTAGTGTAAATAAAGTTATCTTCAATGTGCCTCAATGGATTGTCTTGTGTTTTATGCATCATAAGTATACAAGTTCACAAGTTAATAGTCTCAAAGGCCACGAGTTTTGAAAAATGTTATATAGTCATAATAGGTTTGAAAAACCCAAAGGGACAGTGATATTTCAATAGCAATATGACATCACAACATCAAGTTATAATAATATTTTGATGGTATAATTAGTTGGTGATGAGGTCACAATAGGTTTATGATGACACAATATGTCACAATAGGTCTATGATGTCAGCCAGAGGCTGTCACTCCCTACAGTGGCCTAGACAAACAATTGAAATTCAGCAAACATAAACCCCAAGAAAGGAACCAAGCTGGGCTCTGTGAGTGTCTCAGGAGCTAGCTCCTCAGGGAAATGCTACTGTTTGCTGAAAGGCCTCAACCCTACCCAGAACCTAGCCTCAACACAGCATCTCCATACTAGAGGAAACAGCCATCTCCCACTTTTGTGATAGTCAAAACTGATCTCCCTCCCACTGAACTAGCCTGGGAGGAGGATCACAAAATCATGCCTAACACAGAGCAGTTTCTGCCTGCCCAAACAGAAAAGAAACCAATCAAGCCATAGGAAAACCAAATATCACAAGCAGACCAGAGACTCCACCAAAAAACTAGTTATGGACACAGGGGAGATACAGGTCTTCCCATTCACCCCCCCCACACACACACACACAAAAAACCCCAAAAAATCAAGGAAATCTTTTTTGAAACTTTTCTTAAACTTTTATTTTTATAGTGTTTTCTGTTGATCTTTTTTTCTCATAATTTTTATTTTCGGTGTAAGTGTGTGTATGTATTTGTGTGGGTGTTTAATCTGTTTTGACCTTTTGGTCCGTTTTATTGTTTTCATTTTTTCTCTTTCTTTTTTTTTGCATGACTTAATTGCTGTTTTGCTCATCCCCAGACATATACCTGTCATCAATTATTAGAACTTATCACCCATTGTGTACATACCTAATCCAGAAATTTATTACTCAATTCACAACTTCTTAGGCTTAACTTCTTTAAGAGCAGTATTATCACTTTACCTACATATTATCAAATAACTAATTTAAATTTTTTAATTTTCATGTTTCCTTTCTATCCCTTCTCTCCTCTCATCCTATCCTGTTCTTCTCTCGATATCATTTCTTTAAACTTACATAATTTTTAAGTGTTTCACTTCTTAAATATAAATTTTGTTTTTCCAATTTACTTGTTTTTTTTATTCTTTCCTATCAGTCTGTCTAATCTATTTCCCTCTCTGAGATTAGGACGTGGTTAAATTTACTCTCCTTTTACCTCTCCATATCCCTCTAGTCCTATTTGTCCCCACATTTCTTCCTAAAGCTAATAATTTCTGGTTTGCCAAATCCTTTTTTGCTGCTTGTAGCCCATTAATACATAGTTGTTTGATGTTGAATAGATTGTATCTGTTGAACTAGATTGTATCTGCAGCCATTTTGATTTTGCAACTAGAGAACTCTGGTTGATGCTTGCCTTAAAATAGTGTTCTAGTACAAAATTTGTGTTTCTTTCATACCAAATGGGCAGAAAAAGCCGAAAAGCACAAGAAAAAGGCAAGTCCAGGTATCTGACCTCCCACTAATGATAATCAGGTGACAGAATAGTTAATGAATAATCCAGAGGAGTTCCCAAAAAGCTGTGCAAACTCTACTGGTAAACATGGTGAATGGAATGATTGAAAACTTGAAAAGGATTCAGTGTGAGCATGCTAAGGAGCGAGAGGAGTGAAACCAAGGATTAATACAGGAATCTTGTCAGCATTAGGAAGCTACTTAAAGATTTTTTTCTTTTTTTTTTTTAGGCTTTTAATATTTTTTGTGAAAATACTGTACAGTGGGGTTACAATTACATGGGCAAGATAGTGAGTACATTTCTTATCAAGCATTGTAGCCTCCTCCTTTGTTTACCCTTCCCATTCCTTCCCATCCTCCCCCCCCCCGCACACAATCCTCCTCACCCAAGTTGTAATGTTCGTTTTCGACATGAAAACTTGTACTTCTCATTGTTGCAACAGGTCCGCCTGTATCCTTATTTAAAAGATTTTTTCCCCTTCCCCTCCACAAATTATACCGACATCAAATAGAGTGAAATCAGGGGTTATTCTGTGGGGGAGGGACATACAAAGCAACAAAGAAATAATCTTATAATTGTGTTTGAAACAAATGCATGAAAGAAAAAAACATTTAAAATACATATCTTAGGGTTCATTTTCCTAACATCACCTTATCTGAACTTTTCTGCTTGACTCATACATATAATAGATATTGCAAATAAAGGAAATCATGGGACCTATGTTACTTTGGGCTTGGCTTATTTCACTTAATATAATTTTTTCCAAGTCTTTTCATTTCCTAACAAATGGGGCAATGTCATTCTTTCTGATGGAGGCATAGAATTCCATTGTGTATATATACCACATTTTCTTGATGAATTCATCTGGGTTGATTCCAGATCTTAGCTATGGTGAATAATGCTGCAATAAACATAGTTGTGCTGGTAGCTTTAGTGTGGCCTTGTTTGTAAACATTTGGGTAAATGACCAAACCTGGGACTGCTGGGTTATAGGGGAGCACTATGTGGAGTCTTTTGAGGAACCTCCATACTGCTTTCCAAAGTGGTTGAACAAGTTTACAGTCCCACCAACAATGCAGTCAGGTTCCCTTCTGTCCACATTCCCTCCAGCATCTGTTGTTATTAGAGTTCTTGATTTTTGCCATTCTTACTAGGGTGAGGTGATATCTCAATGTTGTTTTGATTTGCATTTCTTTTATGGCTAGTGAGGTTGACCATTTCTTCATGTGTCTATTGGCCATGCTTCTTTCTTTTTCAGAGAAGTTTCTCTTTAAGTCTTTAGCCCACTTATTAATTGGGCAGTTGTTTCTTTGAGGATTTGTTGTTGGGGGATTTAATTTAGGAAGCTACTTAAAGATTAATGCAGGAATTGCATAAGCATGTTGAGAAGAGTAAAAGAGAAATACAGGAAATGCGTGAGTAGGCTGAGCACAGTCTAGAGAATTACAGGAATTGCATGAACGTGACGAAGATAATCAAAGAGTAATACAGGGATTGAGAGAGCGGGATGAGAATAGACAAAGATCAATAGAGGCATTCATGGAATCCATAAATAGACAGCTGAAACAATTCAGGTAGACCACAAATGGAATGCTGAATGTAGCCCGACAGAAAGAATGGGTGTCCAGGGAAACCATAACCAGTCAACTAAGTGATTTGAGAATAAACACTGGACATCAAATTAAGGAAGTAAAGTTCATACAAAATCTAAAACAAAGTTCCAACAAAGAATTTGAAGCCATCCAAGCTGACCAACTATAAGGAAAATAAATAAAAAAGTAGAAAGTCTTGACAGTAGGTTAGGCCATGCAGAAGATTGAATCTCGGGATTGCAGACAGCCTAGATATTATAGAGAAAGAACATACAAATATCCAAGACAATACAAGAAATATGGTAGATCTATTCAACACTTGGAAGACAACATCAGATATCATAATCTGAGGATAATGGGTGTAGAGGAGCACCTAGAGAAAGAAGTTAATGGTCTAGGAAATTTATTTAACAGAATGCTAGCAGATAACTTCCCAAACATGCAAAAAGGTAGGCCTATTCATATATAAGAAGCTTATAGAACCCTACATCGACCAGACCAGAGCAGGATATCCCGCCAGTCACATTATAATCTGCACAGGATCAATTCAGACCAAGGAAAGGATCCTGAAATTTCTCAAGGAGAAAAGAACAATCACCTATAAACACAAATCAATTAGAATCACCCCAGATTTTTAGCAGAGACGATTAAAGCAAGAAGAGCCTGGAATGGGAGATGCCATGCGGTAAAGACAAACAATTATCAATCAAGAATACCGAACCCAAATAAACTCTCCTTCATAACCGAAGGTCAAATAAAAACGGTCCATAGCAAAGAAAAATTAAAACAGTATATCTCCACCAATCCAGCCCTATAAAAGACATTAAAGTTATCCTACACATTGAAAACCATCAAGAGCACAGCAAGAGCCAAGAAACAGCATCCAAGGGAATAAAATTAGAACTCAACATCGAAAGCCAACAAAGAAAGTCCTGTACAACATGGAGGCAGAACAACTGTTGAATCACCAGTGCGTCATGGAAGAGATTAGAAAGGAAATGCAAATGTTCATGATATTCAAAAATAATGAACACACAAATTACTAGCTTCTCTGGGACACAGCAAAGGCAGAACTCAGAGGCAAGTTTATAGCTCTGAGGTCCTACAACAACAAATTAGAGAGATCTGAATCCAACAATTTAATAAGACATCTGAACCTCCTTGAAAAAGAGCAGCAAGATAAACCCCAATCAAGTAAATGGAAAGAAATAATTAAAATTACATCAGAATTAAATGAATTAGAACCCAAAATCACCATAAAAAGAATCAACAAAACAAAGAGTTGGTTCTTCGAAAAAAATAACAAAATTGACATTCTCTTAGCAAATCGTTTCAAAAAGAAGAGAACATACCAAATAAACAAACTCAGAGATGAGAATGGGAATGAGAAGCAACCAAGATTCCGAACATTATAAGAGAATACTTCTCAAACATTTATGCTAATAAGTTTAAGAACCTGGCAGAAATGGACCTTTTCCTAGCCGTTTCCATGCCGTTGAGTTTCCATGACAAAACTCAACCAAGATGAGTTAAATCAACTTAACATGCCCGTATCAAGCATAGCAATAGAAACAGCAATAAGAGACATCCCATGTAAGAAAAGCCCAGGACCAGATGGATTTACAGCAGAACTTCAAAGGCCTTCAAAAGGCCTTCAAAGCAGAGCTCACACCAATACTCCTCCAACTCTTCAATGAAATTGAAAGGGAAAGTTCACTACCAAATTCATTCTATGAATCCATCATCCCAAAAGCAAGCGGGGACTCAACAAAGAAAGAATTATAGACCGATTTCTTTGATGAGCATTGATGAAAAACTTCTCAACAAAATTTTGGTCAATTGCCTTTGACAATTCCTCCAAATAATCATACAGGATTTATTTCCAGGATGCCAATCTGGTTCTATATTTGCAAATCAATTAATATAATTCATCAAAATCAACAAGAGCAAGAATAAGAACATGGTTATCTCAATAGATGCAGAAAAAGCCTTTGACAAGATCCAACACCCCTTTATGATGAAGGCTCTGGAAAACCTATGAATCCAGAGAACATTCCTCAATACAATAAAACCTGTATATGACAAACCTACAGACATCATTATACTTAATGGTGAAAAAATAATGCCATTTCCTCTTAACTCAGGAACAAGACAAGGATGTCCAATCTCTCCACTTCTCTTCAATTTACTCTTAGAATGCCTAGCTACAGCAATAAGACAGGATGCAAACATAAAAGGGATCAAAATATGGAAAGATGATATAAAACTCTCCCTATTTGCAGATGACATGATGTTATATTTAAATAATCCCACCGACTCAACTCTCAAATTATTCATGTTGATTCAGAACATTGGCAAATAGCAGGGGAAAAAGTAACTCTCAAAAATCAATAGCTTTTCTGTATGCCAACAATGAGAAAAGCATGGCTGAAATCAGGAAAGCAATTCCATTCATTATAGCCCCACAAAAAATAAAATACCTAGGAATTAATCAAAGAAGTGAATGATCTTTATGATGAAAACTTTAAAAGCCTGAAAAAGGAAATCAAAACGGAACTTACAAAGTGGGAAACCTTCCCATGCTCGTGGATTGGAAGAAACAACATCGTGAAAATGACAATACTTCCCTAGGCTATCTAAAAATTCAATTCAATACTTATCAATCTTACAAACTCATTCCTCAAGAAAATAGAAGAGGCAATCTAATAATTCATATGGAACAATAAAAGACCCCAGATAGCAAAAATGATCCTTAACAGAAAGAACAGTGCTGCAGGAATATTAATACCAAATTTCAAACTCTACTACAAAGCCATAGTAATCAAAAGAGCTAGGTATTGGCACAAGAACAGACCTCAGGAATAATGGAATAGAATTGAAAAGCCAGAAATGAACCAACAGACCTATAGCCACCTAATCTTCGATAAGGGAGCTAAAAAAATAGAATGGAAGAAAGACAGCCTCTTCAGTATATGGTGCTGACAAAATTGGTTAATCACTTGTAGAAAACTAAAGCTAGATCCACATATATCACACTGCACAAGAATCAACCCCAAATGGATGAAAGACCTCGGAGTCAAAGCAGACAGCCTGAAAACATTGCATGACAAACTAGGAGATAACCTATGTCTCCTTGGCACAGGCCAAAATTTTCTTAATAGATACCAGAAACACAACAAATCAAAGAAAGGTTGGACAAATGAAATTGTATGACATTGAAGAGTTTCTGCATGGCAAAGGACAAAACTAGCAAAATCAATAGAAAGCCCATGGATTGGGAGAAGATCTTCACTAGCCATAAAACAGACAAGGGTCTCATATCTAAAATATACCTAGAACTCAAAAAAATTAAATCCCCCAACAACAAATCCTCAAAGAAACAAGTGCCCAATAAATAAGTGGGCTAAAGACTAAAAAGAAATCTCTCTGAAGAGCAAAGAAGGATGGCCAATAGACACATGAAGAAGTGCTCAAACTCCCTAGCAATAAAAGAAATGCAAATCTAAACTACACTGAAATACTACCTTACCCCAGTTAGAATGGCTATAATGTAATATAACAGAAGCTGGACGGGATGTTGGTGGTACTATAATCTTGTATAACCACGTTGGAAAGTAGTGTGGAGCTTTCTCAAAAGACTCCACATAGAGTTCCCCTATGACACAGCAATCCCACTTTTGAGCTTTTATCCAAATAATCACAAAAAGGACCATACTAAATCTACCAGCATAACTATGTTTATTGCAGCATTATTTAACATAGTTCAGATATGGAACCAAGCCAGATGCCCCTCAGTAGATGAATGGATCAAAAAAAAATATGGTATATATGCACAAAGGAATTCTTTGCCTTCATCAGAAAAAAATGGCAGGCATTGTACCGTTTGTTAGGAAATGGAAAGCCATGGAAAAAATTATATTAAGTGAAGTAATCCATGCCCAAAGAAACATAGGTTCCATGGTTTCCTTTATTTGCAATAACTAGTATATGTCGGAGATAAACACAAACTGTCAGACAAGTTGATGTTAGGTGAAATGAACACCAAGATAAGGACTCAAATGGTTTTTCTTTCTTGCTATTGTTTCTAGCATATTTACAAGATGATTTCATTGTTGCTTTGTCTGTCCCTCCCCTATGCTTTAACCTCTATTTTCACCGTACTGATGTTGGTATAATTTGGTGAGGGGAACAGAAAAACAACTTGGGATACCGGTGGACTCATTCCAACAATGACATGTACATGGCGGGGGGGGCGTGGTTTGTGGGGGGCATAAAGGGAGATGGGATGGGATGGAAAGGGGAAACAAGGGAGGAGGTAATAATGCTTGATCAAACAATAGCACACTAAAGCTACCATCACAACTATGTTTATTGCAGCATTATTTACCATGGCTAAGATATGGAACCAATCCAGATGCCCTTCAGTAGATGAATGGATCAAAAAAATGTGGTATATACACACAATGGAATTCTATGCCTCCATCAGAAAGAATGACATTGCCCCATTTTTAGGAAATGGAAAAACTTGGAAAAAATCATAGTAAGTGAAGTAAGCCAGGCCAAAGAAACAGGTCCCATGATTTCCTTTATTTCCAATATCTAGTATATGTATGAGTCAAGCGGAAAAGGTCAGATAATGTGATGTTAGGAAAATGAACTCTTAGATATGTATTTTAAGGTTTTTTTCTTTCATGCATTTGTTTCTAACGCATTTATAAGATTATTTCTTTGTTGCTTTGTATATCCCTCCCCCACAGTATAACCCCTGCTTTCACTATATGTGATATCAGTATAACTTGTGGAGGAGATGGGGAAAAAAAAGTCGTTAAGGATACAGGTGGAACTGTTGCAACAATGAGAAGTACAAGTTGTCATGTCGAAAATGAGCTTTACAACGTTGGTGGGAGGGGGGAAGGGGTAGGATTGGGTGGGGGGGGAGGCTGGGAAGGGATGTGAAGGGTAAACAAAGAAGGAGGTTGTAATGCTTGATAAGAAATGTACGCATTATCCTGCCCATGTAATTGTAACCTCTCTCTACAGTATGTTCACAAAAATAAAATAAAATAAAATGAAATGAAAAAAAAAGAAATGTACTCATTACTTTCTTCATGTAATTTTAGAACCCTCTGTATGTTCACATTAAAAAATCATGAAATAACAAAGTTAAAATCCATGCCAATTTTTTTGTCTTTTGTGGGGCTTGAATGCTGGGTCTGGGCACTGTCCCTCAGCTCTTCAGCTTAGAGATAGCACTTTACCACTTGAGTCACAGTGCTGTTTCTAGTTTTCAAGAGATATATTGGAGATAAAAGTCTCACAGACTTTTCTGCGCAGTCTGGCTTTGAACCACTATCCTCAGATCTCAGACTTTTTTTAAAATTTATTTTATTTTATTTGTGAACATACTGTACAGAGGGTTTACAATTACATGGGCAGGATAATGCATACATTTCTTACCAAGCATTGCAGCCTCCTCCTTTGTTTACCCTTCACCTCCCTTCCCAGCCGCCCCCTTCCCCCCACCCAGTCCTTCCCTCCCCTCCCCCCCCCACCGATATTGTTAAGCTCATTTTTGACATGACAATTTGTACTTCTCATTGTTGCAACAGGTCTACATGAATCTTTAATCGACTTGTTTTTCCCCATCAGACTTTTGGGTAGCTAGGATTACAGGCATGAGCCACCAAAGCACAGATTCAAGACAATTTTTAAAAAGCAAACTTATGGAGAGAGTCGGGGACGAAGGAGCCAGACGCAGCAGGCGAGCAGATTCTACTCAACACCAGCAAGAACCCACAAGCAGCAGACATCTTCATCCTGCATTTCGCAGACCAGAGACGACCCAGGAACCAAGACTCCGCATGAGTAGAAGCCAGACGTCCTCACTCCTTCTCAGGGAGCAGAGGAGGGAAGGCCACCCATTCCCCCCCCCCAGCACCGGTGATCTCCATCCTGGATACTAACAAAGCTCGGAGGAGCTGCTAGCTCCAACTCAGGCCTTGGAATAAAATGAGTCATTTAGCAGGTCACAAGAACTTAATGGCGGCATGACCTGCCAGACTCAGCTCCACCCAGGAAAAATTAACCCAGCTCGGGCGCCAGCCCGAGGAGTGGGTTTCTTCACTGGGTAATCAGAGCCAGAGGCTGCCCCTCACTCTAGCAGCCTCCACAAGCCTCCCTGTGAATGGCTCCAGGATGGGCTCTGTGAGGTTTTCACAAACCAGCCCCGGAAAAGCTACCAGAACCTAGCCTCATCACTGCATCCCCCTCTTTTGTGATACTCAAAGCAGATCTGTCTCCCAATGAACTAGCCTGAGAGGAGGATCACCAAATCCTGGGTAAAACAGAGCATTTTACTGCCTGTTCGAACAAACTGACTTAAGAAACCAACCAAGCCACAGGACCACAAGCAGACCAGAGACTCCAATAAGAGGCTGGTTACGGACACAAGGGAGATATAGGATTTTTCCCACTCCTACCCCCAAAAGAAAAATCAAAGAAATTTTTGGGTTTTCTTTGTTTTTTGTTTTTTGTTGTTTTGTTGTTTTTTTTTTTCTTTTTTTTTAGTTTTTACTTTTGGTACCTTATACAAAAAAATTTTTTTTTCTTTTCTAAAACTTTTTTCAATCTTTAATCTTTGCCTTTTTTGATAAAAAATGTTTTCGAGAAAGTTTCTTTTCCTCTTATAATTTTTATTTTGGGGATACTTTAGTGTGCGTTCTTGCTTTCTTTTTTTGTCTTCTCATTTTTTTTTTCTCTTTTTAAATTATCTTTTTGTTTTTTGTTTAGCTCTACTGAATTTCTCATCTTTTTCTTCTTCCTTCCTTATCTTTTTCACCTTCTCCTCTCTTTCGTTCTTCTTTATGTGACTTAATCCTTGTCCTGCACACCCTCAGATAAACTTGTAGTTGAGTATTAGACCCTATCCCCCATTGTGTACACACTTAATCCACAAATTTATTACACAAGTTAAAACCTCTAAGACATAAATTCCCTAATAGCAGTACTACCTCTTTATACCTATATAATATTTTAAGCATTTTTATTTTTAAATTTTTCACATCTACTTTATATCCCTCCCCTTCTCTGAATAAATTCACGTTCTTATCCAAACAGATTGTTATCGAATCTACATAATTTTTATTAATTTCTACCTTTCTATTTTTTCTGGTCTCTTTTCTTTTCTGGTTCCCTTTCTTTTTTTTTTCCTGTTTTTTCTCTCTCTCTACTTTCATTCTACCCAACCTATTTCCTGCTTTGAGATTAAGACTTAGTTAACTCCCCCAGAGCCTCCCCACATCAATCTATTCCTATTTTTTTACCCACATCTCTCCCTAACCCTAATAATTTCTGGTCTTCCTAATTCTTCTTTGCAGTCCGCAGTCCATTAACGTATATTTGTTTGATGTTGAATAGATGTATCTGTTGAACTAGATTGTATCTGTAGACTATTGACTGTGCAAATTCAGACTTGGGTTGATGCTTCCCTTAAGATAGTGTTCTAGCAAAAAACTTGTGCTATTTTCATCTCAAATGGGCAGAGTAAACTGGAAAAACACAAGAAAAATGGCAAATTCGGGTATCTCAATTCCCAATCCCGATAATCAGGGGACAGAACAGATAATGAATAATCCAGAGGAGAATTCCCAAACAGCTTTACAAACACAGCTGGCAAACATGATAAATCAAAAGATTGAAAGCATACAAAGGTCTCTGTATGAGCGTGATAAGGAGAGAGAGGAGGCATTTCAAAAGTTTATACAGAAATATCATAAGCATAAGGAAGCTACTCAAAAGCTGATATAGGATTTGTATGAGCATCTTGAGAATACTCAAAGAGAAAGACAGGAATGGCATGAACAGGCTGGGAACACTCAAAAAGAACTACAGGAATCCCATGAACAGGAGGAAGCTTATCAAAGATTAATACAGGAATTGAGAGAGAAGGAAGAGAATATACAAAGATCACTAAAGGCATTCATGGAATCCAGTAACAAAGAGCTGAAGGAAGTCAGGGAGACCACAAAGGGAATGCTGAATGGAACCCAACAGAAGGAATAGGAGTCCAAGGAAACCATAACCAATGAAACAAGTGATCGGAGAATAAACACGGACCATCAATTTAAGGAAGTAAAGAAGTTCATACAAGATCTAAAACAAAGCTTCAACAAAGAACGTGAAGCCATCAAAGCTGACCAATTAGAAGGAAAAGAGATAAAAAACAAAGTAGAAAGTCTTGACAGCAGGTTAGACCATGCAGAAGATCGAATCTCAGGGATTGAAGACAGCCTAGATATTATAGAGAAAGAACACACAACCATCCAAGACAAGTTCAAGAAATATGATAGATCTATCCAACACTTGGAAGACACCATCAGAAGGCCTAATCTAAGGATAATGGGTGTAGAGGAGCACCTAGAAACAGAAGTCAATGGACTAGGAAATTTTTTTAACAGGCACCTAGCAGAGAACTTCCCAAACACGCAAAAAGACAGGCCTATTCAGATACAAGAAGCTTTTAGAACTCCAAACAGACGAGACAAGAATAGGACATCCCTGCGTCACATTATAATCCACACAGGTTCATTTTCCTAACATCACATTATCTGACCTTTTCCGCTTAACTCATACCTATACTAGATATTGCAAATAAGGGAAACCATGGGACCTATGCTTCTTTTGGCCTGGCTTACTTCACTTAATATAATTTTTTTCCAAGAACCCCTAAATATGTATTTTAATGTTTTCGTTTCTTTCATGCATGTGTTTCTAACGCATTTATAAGATTATTTCTTTGTTGCTTTGTATGTCCCTCCCCCACAATGTAATCCCCGCTTTCACTATATTTGATGTCATTATAACATGTGGAGGAGATGGGGACAAACAAGTCGTTTAAGGATTCAGGTGGACCTGTTGCAACAATGAGAAGTACAAAATGTCATGTCAAAACCAGCTTTACAATGTCGGTGTAGGGGGGGAGGGGGGTATAATTGGGTGGGGGGGGAGGAAGCTGGGAAGGGAGGTGAAGGGTAAACAAAGGAGGAGGCTGCAATGCTTGGTAAGAATTGTATGCATTATCCTGCCCATGTAATTGTAGCCCCTCTGTACAGTATGTTCTCAAATAAAATAAAATTAAATTAAAAAAAATATATAATCCACACAGGATCAACTCAGACCAAGGAAAAGATCCTTAAAGCTTTCAAGGAGAAAAGAATCATCACCTATAAAGGAAAACCAATTAGAATCACCTCAGATTTCTCAGCAGAGTCAATCGAAGCAAGAAGAGCCTGGAACGATGTATGCCATTCCTAAAAACAAACAACTATCAACCAAGAATACTGTACCCAGCTAAACTCTCCTTCATAACTGAAGGCCAAATAAAAACCTTCCATAGCAAAGAAAAATTGAAACAATACATCTCCACCAAACCAGCCCTACAAAAGATTCTTAAAGATGTCCTACACATAGAAAACCTACAAGACCACAATAAAGGTCAAGAAACTGCACCCAAACTGAATCCAAGAACCATAGGAAGAACCCAGTTTTCGCAACCCCCAAGAAGATGGATAACATGGCAGGAACTCCCAAAAACCTCTCATTCCCTTCTCTTAACGTTAACGGACTGAACTCTCCAATTAAGCGACATAGACTGTCTAGTTGGATTAAAAAACAAGACCCTTCAATCTGCTGCCTTCAGGAGTCACATCTTACCCCTAAAAACAAACACATTTTCAATGTTAAAGGTTGGAACAAAATCTACCAAGCAAACGGCCTCCATAAACAGACAGGAGTTGCAATCCTAGTATCAGATAAAATAGACTTCAAATTAAAACTCGTGAGAAGAGATAAAGAAGGTCGCTACATACTAATTAAGGGATCTCACATTAATTGTTGGGGATTTTAACACACAACTATCCAGACTAGATAGATCAACTCGGCAAAAACTCAACAAAGATACTACAGTTCTAAACAGCTACAGAGATCAACTAGATTTAACAGATATCTACCGAACATTTCAACCAGCAGCATCAGAATACACGTTTTTCTCAGCAGCACATGGTACATTTTCTAAAATAGACCACATTTTAGACCACAAAGCAAACTTGTCCAAATTCAGAAACACAGAAATTATACCTTGCATTCTCTCTGACCACAAGGGAATAAAATTAGAACTCAACACCAAAAGCCACCTAAGAAAGTCTGGTATCACATGGAGGCTGAGCAACACACTGCTGAATCAAGAGTGGGTCGTGGAAGAGATTAGAAAGGAAATTCAAATGTTCATGCTACTCAAGAAAAATGAACACACAAATTACAAGCTCCTCTGGGACACAGCAAAGGCAGTACTCAGAGGCAAGTTTATAGCTCTGAGCTCCTACATCAACAAATTGGAGAGATCTGAAACCAATCTAATGACACATCTAAACCTCCTAGAAAAAGAGCAGCAAGATAAACCCCAATCCAGTAGACGGAAAGAAATAATCAAAATTAAATCAGAATAAAAGGAATTACAATCCAAAACAACTATAGAAAGAATCAACAAAACAAAGAGTTGGTTCTTCGAAAAAATTAACAAAATTGACAGACCCTTAACAAATCTTATCAGAAAAAGAAGAGAACACATCCAAATAAATAAACTCAGAGACGAGAATGGAAACATCACCACGGAAACAACCAAGATTCAAAACATTATAAGGGAATACTTCTAAAACTTTATGCTAATAAGTTTGAGAACTTGACAGAAATGGACCTTTTCCTAGCAAATATTGACATGGCAAAACTAAACCAAGATGAGTTAAACCAGCTTAACAGGCCCATATCAAACGTTGAAATAGAAACAGCAGTAAGAGACCTTCCAGCTAAGAAAATTCTAGGAACCGATGTTTTTACAGAGGAATTTTACAAGGCCTTCAAAGCAGAGCTCACACCAATACTCCTCCAACTCTTCAATCAAATCGAAAGAGGAAGGTCACTACCGAACACATTCTATGAAACCATCATAACCCTCATCCCAAAACCAGGCAGCGACTCATCAAAGAAAGAGAACTATAGACCTATTTCTTTGATGAACATTGATGCAAAACTTCTCAACAAAATATTGGCCAACCGATTTCAACAATTCATCCAAAAAAATCATACACCATGATCAAACAGGATTCATTTCAGGGATGCAAAGCTGGTTTAATATACGCAAATCAATTAATATTATTCATCACATCAACAGCAGCAAGAATAAGAACCACACGGTTATCTCAATAGATAGAGAAAAAGCATTCGACAAGATCCAACACCCCTTTATGATGAAGGTTTTGGAAAAATTAGGAATCCATGGAACATTCCTCAATACAATAAAGGCTGTATATGACAAACCTACAGCCAGCATTATACTTAATGGTGAAAAACTAAAGCCATTTCCTCTTAACTCAGGAACAAGACAAGGATGTCCACTCTCTCCACTTCTCTTCAATATAGTGTTAGAATGCCTAGCTACAGCAATAAGACAAGATGCAGACATAAGGGGGATCCAAATAGGGAAAGAAGAAATAAAACACTCCCTCTTTGCAGACGACATGATCTTGTATTTAAAGAATCCCATAGACTCCACTCCCAAATTACTCAAGCTGATTCAAAACTTTGGCAAAGTAGCAGGGTATAAAATTAACTCCCCAAAATCAATGGCCTTTTTGTACACCAACAATGAGAATAGAGTGGCTGAAATTAGGAAAGCAACTCCATGTGTAATATCCCCACAAAAAATAAAATAACTAAAAATTAACTTAACCAAAGAAGTGAAGCAACTTTATGATGAAAACTTTAAAATCTTGAAAAAGGAAATCAACACAGAATTTAAAAAATGGCAAAACTTCTCATGCTCCTGGATTGGAAAGATTAACATCGTGAAAATGGCAATACTTCCCAAGGCTATCTACAAATTCAACCCGAAATCTATCAAAATTCCAAGCTCATTCTTTAAGGAAATAGAAGAGGCATTCTAAAAATCCATATGGAACAATAAAAGACCCCGAATAGCAAAAACGCTCATCAATGGAATGAACACTGTTGGAGGAATATCAATACCAAATTGGAGACTCTACTATAAAGTCATAGTAAACAAAACAGCTTGGTACTGGCACAAGAACAGACCTCAGGACCAATGGAATAGAATTGAAAAGCCAGAAATGAACCTACAGACCTATAGCCGTCTAATCTTTGATAAGGGATGTAAAAAAATAGAATGGAAGAAAGGCAGCCTCTTCAGTAAATGGTGCTGGCAAAATTGGTTAACTACTTTTACAAAACTAAAGCTAGATCCTTATATATCATCCTGCACCAGAATCAACTCCAAATGGATCAAAGACCTCGAAGTCAAAACAGACACTCTGAAAACATTACAGGATGGAATAGGAGAAACCCTAGGTCTCCTTGGCTCAGGCCGAAATTTTCTGCATAGAGACCCGGAAACACAACAAATCAAAAAAGGTTGGACAAATGGGATCTCATAAAGTTGCAGAGCTTCTGCATGGCAAAAGACATAGCTAGCAAGATCAATAGAAATCCCACGGATTGTGAAAAGATCTTTACTAGCCATACAACGGACAAGGGTCTCATATCTAAAATATACTTGGAACTCAAAAAATTAAACCCTCCAATAACAAATCCTCAAAGAAACAACTGCCCAATAAACAAGTGGGTGAAAGACTTAAAGAGAAACTTTTCTGAAGAAGAAAGAAGGATGTCCAATAGACACATGAAGAAATCCTCAACCTCCCTAGCCATAAAAGAAATGGAAATCAGAACAACATTGAGATACCACCTCACTCCAGTTAGAATGGCAAAAATCAAGAACTCTAACAACAACAGATGCTGGAGGGCATGTGGACAGAAGGGAAATTTACTTCATTGTTGGTGGGAATGTAAACTTGTTCAACCACTTTGGAAAGCAGTATGGAGGTTCCTCAAAAGACTCCACATAGAACTCCCCTATGACCCAGCAATCCCACTTTTGGGCATTTACCCAAATGTTTACAAACAAGACCACACTAAAGCTACCAGAACAACTATGTTTTGTGCAGCATTATTCACCATAGCTAATATCTGGAACCAACCCAGATGCCCCCAAGTAGATGAATGGATCATGAAAATGTGGTATATATACACAATGGAATTCTATGCCTCCATCAGAAAGAATGACATTGCCCCATTTGTTAGGAATTGGAAAGACTTGGAAAAAAATTATATTAAGCGAAGTAAGCCAGGCCCAAAGAAACATAGGCCCCCATGGTTTCCCTTATTTGCAATATGTAGTATATGTATGAGTCTAGCGGAAAAGGGCAGATAATGTGATGTTAGGAAAATGAACCCTTAGATATGTATTTTAATTTTTTTTTTCTTTCTTGCATGTGTCTCTAAAGCATTTATAAGATTATTTCTTTGTTGCTTTGTATATCCTTCCCCCACAGTATAACCTCTGCTTTCACTATATTTGATGTCAGTATAACTTGTGGAGGAGATGGGGAAAAACAAGTCGTTTAAGGGTATAGGTGGACCTGTTGCAACAATGTGAGAAGTACAAGTTGTCATGTCCATAACGAGCTTTACAATGTCTGTGTGGGGGCGGGGGGGCCTTGGGGTAGAGAAGGATTGGGACTAGGGTGGGAAGGGGGGAGGCTGGGAAGGGATGTGAAGGATAAACAAAGGAGGAGGCTGCAATGCTTGGTAAGAAATGTACGCATTATCCTGCCCATGTAATTGTAACCCCTCTGTACAGTATGTTCACAAATAAAATAAAATAAATTTTAAAAAAAGCAAACTCATGGAAACTTCTGGCTTTTTCTAATAAACAATATTATATTTTCAGCATTAGTTTATAACTATGTTATTTTTAGATGTAACTTGGAATTTTTAGTAGAATCAAATATAAGTTTTATTATTACTCATTATCTCACAAAAATCCACTGTAATTTACTTTCCCTAAAGTCAATTGTTACATACTGTATTACTCATTATTATTATTACACTCTATATTTCATATAATGTGAAATGAAAATAATTTGGACCATTTCGTATAAATTAGTAGTTGATACTTTAGCATTATAAATTCACATCTGTGATTTTAAATAAAGGAAAGAAGATTTTCGAGTTAAAATGAAATATGAATGTGTAATGTGTCCCAACTAAACCAAAAATTATTAGTTTATGCAGACAAAAATACTTTCTTTCCACTAAAGACTTTGAAGTAATACCATTGGAAATAGTGAGGCAATAGGAGGAAGAATTAAAATCACATCAAACAAGTCTGTTATTCTGCTACCACCTCCATTATGAAAACCTGCCCATTCCCAGATGTCACAAAATTTCAAGTGTCTCTCTTAAAATTCTATTTGGAAAAGTTCTAAATCACTGATTCTTTTCGCAGTTTCTGTTATATGAAACAAATCATTGACACAAAACAATTGAAATAAAATGTGCACATATGTCGAAGTCACTACAACTGGAAAAACAACCAACTTAGTAGAACCCCAGGAACAAAAACATGTTTTGCCCAATTTTTTAAGCACAAAAACCTCAAATACATATTAACTTGGAGTAGAGCCGTAAAGATAACTGTGTCTCATAAATACAGTTGTGTTAATTTGTAATTAAATTCTTCTAGATTAACCTAACATAGCAAATCCCTTGAAGGGATCAAATTGTTTAAAACAAATGTGACTGTATGCGGAGTGAGATATGCACATATTTAAAAGAATAAAATAACAGAATCATAATGTATGTAAAAAAATCAGAAATTTAATGAATAAGTCCAATAGCATCTATACTGAGAACTAATGCCTACTGGTATAACAAGAAAAAATATGCAAATAATAGAATTTGAGCAGTGTCCATGAGTGTCCATAATTTTAAACTACTCCAAATTACACTTTGTAGAAGACTGAATGTGGCTTATCTAAGGGAAAACATCAACACATGACATAAATGAAATTAAAAATCTCATGAAAAGAGAGAAGGAGTTTCTGGAAAATAATAGTTTAACAAATGGAAGTTAAAATATTTCTAGTACTGACAAAATTGCATACCTATTCATTTAGATCCAAAAAAGGAACCAAGTTTTTTGAGCGGATTTGAAACTTTGGCAAAGTAGCAGGATACATCTGTAACATTATTATGGATGTTGACTCTGGCATGGAATTCATTTCCTCTTTGATCTGACAAATGAATATATGAAAGAACATAAATTCTCTAACTAAATATCAAGACCTAACTAAACATATCACCAGAAAAGTCATCATGTAAGCCATATTGCAACTGGGGTAAAAGAAAAATCTGTCATAGTGATTCTGTATTTATTGTACATGTTGATGTTTTTCATAAATTATTTCCTTTAGTTTGCATTTTCAAACCATTGTGTTACATGATGTATATCTTGGTAACTAATTTTGGATGCCTCCTTAAATTTTGTTCTGAGTAAAATGTCTCACTTCAGTTCCTAACCCATGAAATTATGTTGATTCCAAAAACATTCAAATAACCACTGTATATAATACACAAAATCTCATAAGCATGATACCAGTAAGAATTGGTTATCATTTTGATATCAGGGTCCCATGACTTATAAGGCCTATCTGCATGAGTATCGTTGTACCGAGACTCCTAAGCCTAAATTTAGCCACTGTTAAAAAATGTTTATATCTTCATTTGGCGCCCATCAGAGATTAAATCTGAGTATAAAGCCTAAGGAAAACGATAAAGTAAGAGTTTAGCTTTTCTGGATATAAAGTAAACAAATGCAGCATAGAGTAACTCACTGGTTTAAATTCAACCTGTTTCACCAAAACATTCTAAGCATTACCTTACAATGTGTATTATTCTCATGAAGGGAATGGGGAATTTGAGAAGAGGACTAACCAAGCATTTTCTTTAAATATATATAATTTCGATTTATCTCTAAATTTCTCTATAAACATTTTGATAAAAACTGAATAATTGATTCTCTGGTCAGCTTTAATATATTTTACTTTCATATACCAAACTACATTCAGAAAATGCAATACAACAATTAACTAAAAAAATGTCTTGCCAGAAAAAATGGCATCTCTTTATTATGTGATGCCTAATTCTTAGGTATTATGTCTGCAGTTAATGAATGTGATTGTTTAAATGCTTCATAAAGTTTTAATTAAAATCCATCATTGTACTATAATTGTGGATAATTTTATCCTAGAATCATTCATGAACTGCCCATTCAATCAAGACATACATCAAATTCATTTGGTATTCATATGCATAGTAATGAGTTTCTTAGGACCTCCTGCCATTTGGAGGTGGCAGGACCAGGATTTGAACTGTGGTCTTCAGCTCCCACCACTTCAAACCGAGGATTGGGAACTCACTTTTCTGTCCAAGAACATCAGCAAGACCAATGATTAAGCAGACACCAGTGGCTCTCAGCAGTCCTCCTTGATACTTAAAAGACTGTGATAGGAGGATCATGGTTGAAGTCACCCTAGGGAGGAAAGTCCTTGAGAGCCCTGTCCAACTTCAAGGCCAACAACGCCAGAAGTATAGCCGTATGGCTCCAGAGTAAGAGGGCTATCCTTAAGTAAAACCAGCTCACAGACTGTGCCCAGATCCTGAGTTCAAGGTCCAGGATTGGCAACAACAGACATACACAACAATCTGTGCAGCCATCCACTTAAAGCAGGTCACTCTCAACAGCCTTTATTTACATTTTATTTTGAGGCCAACGCAGGATGAATCACAAACCAGGCAGGGGAACAGAAGATCAGGTTTGTTAGAAGTAACTGGTATTCTGAAAATTAAACTTGGGGACGTAAAATGGTAGCATACTTATGTAAAAATTAACATTAAGAAAAAGATGAAGGTGCTGGGAATGTGGATTAGTGGGAGAATGCTTGCCTAGCATGCAAGAAGCCCTGCGTTCAATTCCTCAGTAGCACATTCAAGAAAAAAACCAGAATTGGTGTTGTAGCTCTAGTGGTAGCTTGCTAGAGACAGTGCCAGGCCTTGCGTTTAACCCAAGAACTGGCAAAGAAATAGCTACTTAGGTAGGTAGGTAGGTAAGTAGATAGATTAGATAGATGATAGATAGATAGATAGATAGATAGATAGATAGATAGATAGATAGATAGATAGATAGATAGATAGATAGATAGATAGATAGATAGATAGATAGATAGATAGATAGATAGATAGATAGAAAGAAAGAAAGAAATATGATAGATGAATCTGGACTTGGATGTCAGGAGGAAAGTAAGGAAGACTTCCCAGTGATTAGGCCTTCTGCAGTGTGCCAGGACACCAACATGGCCTTCACACAACCAGAGAACAGGAAGACTGTCTCTTTCCACTTCTCAGGTAGGCAAGGGCCCCAGAGTCAAGAGGGCAGAGCCAAGTTCTAACTGAGGTGCTTGGAGACAGAAGAGAAAAGGCCTTGCCTCTCCTTGGATGGGGGATTTGCATTAATGTAGTGGAGAATGAAGGAAGGAGAATGGACTGGCAGAGGTAGAAAAAGTGCCTTCAAATCTGACAGATGGAGAGTCAAAGACCCACTCCCTAAGACCAAAGAGCAAGGTTTTCTACTCTGTTCCTGCCCTCTCTCCCAATAAAATGACTCTCTATTGTCAACTTAAAGATAGCCTGAGGCTCCCTTCACCTGAGGGAGGAAGGTTAGTCATTGTGTGAAGAGGCTGAGAAAAGCCTGATCCTTGTGTAACTCTGACAAATGTTTCATGTTTCCCCTCATTGCTGGCCATGCCTGGAATGTTGAGTGTGTACATTCTGCCTCCTAACCCTGCATGCCTTTTTCTCTTCACCTAGCCTGGCTTTTGTAACTGATTTCTGCATTCAAATATTGTGACATTGGAGTACTTCCTGCAAACAGGACTAGTGCTTGGATGCTGAGAACTTCATTTGAACCCAGGATGGGTCAATGATGTTTCTTTCCTGCTTCTATAGCTCAAGAACTCTAAGAACCTTTAGCGTATGAGTAACGTCTCATCACCAATGGAAACACAGGAAGCTCTTGAACATCTGCCCTTTCAGAAGTGGAATTCAGAGTTTCAGACTTTCCTACCCTGACTGGCTTCACCCTGTGATCCTCAGACTTCAGCCTCCTGAGCTAGGGTGACAGGCGTTAGCTACTGGTGCTCTGCTAGGTTCAGAACTGTAATTACATTGGCATTACAAGTCAACTGCTTATCACAAAGGGCTTGGGCAGCATATTAAGCCTTTCAACAATGGACCTTTCAGAACCCTGTAAGACACAAGGTTATAATGCTAGAGTCTGAAAGGCTGTGTATATGGATGGGCTACACTTGAACCTTGAGCTCTGACTCCAATTCTGGTGTACATGAGCATTCATTTTCCATAGAATGATATCCTAATTAGCAAATAAAAAAAGTACTTCGCTTAACCCTCACTTTTTCCACTTTTGTGTCTCAAACTCAAGGCTGGGCACTGTCCCTGAGGCCTTCAGCTTAAGGCAAACTCTCTACCACTTGCCCCAAAGCACCAAATGTGGTCTTTTTGTGGTTCATTGGAGATAAGAGCCTAACAGGTTTTCCTTGCCTAGGCTGTCTTTGAACTGTGGTCTTTAGATCTCAGTCTCCTGAGAAGTTATGGTTCCAGTTGTGAGCCACAGGCATCTGGCCTATTGTTTTTGACAGTCCAGGCACTTGATCTTAGGCCCTGGGTACGGTTTCTGAGCTCCTTCTTCTCAAGCCTAAGGCTGTGCTACTTGAGCCACTCTGATTACGTTGCACTGAGGATTCAAACCCTAGCATTCATGCATCCTGAGCCAGCTCTCTACCACTAAGCCACATTTCTAGCCCCACTCTTACAATTTTATCCCTCAACTTGCCTATCCCCAAGAAAAGGCTTCTGAGTAAAAGTCATCTAAAAAAATTCCAATAGCAAGGTTCCAAAGATAAAGAACACAAAGCTCATACTTGGGAGAGACTCTAAAATATGAAGACTGTGACAAATGCTTCCATTATTTATGTATCATGTTTCAACACTTAAAATATTAATGAAAAACGAGTCAATGACCTAAATTGTTCTGTATAAATTTATAATAGATGCACAACATGTACTAAATATTATGTGTATAATAATACTAAATACAATGTATACAATAAATAAATGAATCAAGTAAAAAATAAAATAAATACAAAAATCAATAATAAAAATCATAATATGTAATACACATACATATGTATATATATATCATATATTACCCATATATAGAAATATTTTTTTCCATTGCAGGGCCTTCATTCAGACCCTTGTAAGTCTAGCCTGAATTTCTTTTCCTCAAGGACAGTAAGCTATGTCTTCACCCATGGTGCAAAAGAGTTACCTGGAGGGTAAGATCAATTCCCAGCAATGATGGAAATACTGGCTCAACTTCCAAGATAGTGACAATTTTTTTAATGGAAGCAGTTATGTTTATTCAGTGACATACTGAACATTTTTTAAAAAGCAGTGTAACATTTTGTACATCTATTCAGACATCTTTCTCTTACCCCCAAAATGCTTCTTTTGAGCACTACTTTTCTTCATTTTTTTTGTTGTAAAAATGTTGTACAGACAGATTACAGCTAAATGAGCATGGTAATGAGTACGTTTCCTATTGAGCATTGTTGTCTCCTCCTTTGTTTTCCCTCCCATCTCACAACTACTCCCTCTGCCAACCTCAGTGACTTAATTTTTATTTTTGGATTTGTATGGGGTTTGAACTCAAGTAGTGGCAACTCTGCACTTTCCCTCACATTGCTACATATTTACCAAGACCCTGAGTTCAAATCCCAGGCTAGGAAAGAAAACTGGTAGAAATTTCAAACCAGGGAGCTTTGTTTCTTTTTTAATTTAAATGATTATTTTTTTATTTATTCTTTATTTTGCCAACATGGGGCTTGAGCTCAGGTACTGGCAACTCTCCCTCAGCTTCAATTGCCCTAGGGTGGGGTACACCCTCGGACCCATAGACAATCCAGGGATCCTAGGTCCAGAGGGATTGCATAAAGAAAAATAAGTAACATAGCATTAAAAGTGGCGAGCTGCAGAGTGCTGTGTGTTTTACCTTTTTTTATTTGCAGGGTGACCATCCTGGGTCTGAATGACATGGCTACAAAGTGAACCTGACCTGCCATATCTGAATGCTGGAGTGCTATCAGGGAATCCATAGGCCAACTTGTCAACATAGGCCCTGGGTTCAAATCCCGGTCCTGACACCTACCAATGGCAGGAGACCACAAAAGACTCATTCCTATGCATAGGAATACCAGTTGAGAGTATTTCATGCTTTTTTCTAGTCTAAAATTGGAAGCAATAATCCTAGGATGCTGATTGATCTTAATTAATAGATTATTATTCATGGAAAGAATAATATTCCTTCAATGGTGGTATAATAAATGCCTAAGAGTTGGTAGGAACATAGTAAGTGTCCTTCAATCATAGATAGATGGCTGTGGTGCTGTTTACCAATACATATTTATTTGTATACCACCCTCTGCCTATCCATGTATCACTGTTTTGGCCAAACCTGGGACTGGTTCTAAGTACCTGACAGCTTCATTGATTAGAGGCTGCCGTGCTCACACTCATCCATTCATGAATTGGGCTTGCTAATCCCTGAGATCATATCCCAGCATTGCCAAAAATTTAATCTTGGAGTAAGAATCCAAGTATGACACATGTTTTCCTTTTTTGGGAAAGTCCTCGGTGTCAGGCATGATGGAGAACGTATAGACAAATCTGGATGCTGTGATATAAGATGTAAACAATGTAATAAATGTTAGAGGGGTCATCAGAGTCAATAAAATAAATGGAAAATAAATGAATAAAACAAGAAATAAAATGAATAACCACATCCAACAAAATATGGAATATCTGTATGGAAGTATAAATCCTCTCTTTAAAATGGATATAAGTTGTATGTTTTCCAGGCCTGAGGCTTGAATTCAGGCCTAGGGAACAGGCCTGCCTTTCTTGTCTTCAAGCATGGTCAGATTCCCTTCCCTCACGGTGTTGCATATTTATGCAGACCTTGAGTTCAAATCCCAGGCCTGGCAGAAAAAAAATAGCATGAATTGCAAACTAGGGAGCTAAATATGTTTTTTTTTTAATTGCAGGCCATTGGAGAAGCCATAGTCCCTCCCAGCAACATGGGCCTACATTTCAAATACTAGTCATGCCACTTCTGGATGGTGGGAGATACTAAGAGGCTCGTTCCTATCCACAGGAATAACGTTGGAATATTATCAATGTCACAGTTGAATGAGATGCTCATGAATGATATTTGTATACAATTAGACATCATGATTTCAGTCGGTTGATTGATTTTATTTAATATCTTATGAAGCATTAAAAGAAAATTATTTCTCACAAGGATACAATAATTTCAGGACACTGATTTACTTAATAGTTTATTAAAGATGAAAATAATAACATAAATTACCTGGAGGCATAATAAATACCCAAGAATTTGTAGGAATGTAGTCTATATAAATGAACAATGGATAGACATCTCTGGCACTCCATATATATATATATATATATATATATATATATATATATATTTATTTATTAACATACTACAATCTGCAAGTCAATCTGTACTTGTTTTGTCAACCCCTTGTTCTCGATCTCAGATCTTGGGAACTGCCTATCAGCTCAATTTGCCCCAGGATGGCATGCTGACACACACCCTTTCATGAATTTGTCCCTGTAGGCCATGAGTTCAGATGCCAGCACACCCAAACAATGAATCATGGAGTAAGAAACTGATGGTGACATGTTTTCCTTTTCTGTGAAAGTCCGGGGTGTCAGGTATAAGTGGAATACATATGCAGACCTATATCCTATTTAATCAATGTAATCAATGTTCTATGTGCCATATTAGTCAATTAAATAGTCAATACATGTTGGATCTTTGTCCACCCTAATAAAGATGGATGGGGTCCAAGGAAACATAAGTGCACTTGCTAGCTGGTTACCCCCCCCCCCCTTAGCCCGGGAGACATTCAGACAAAGCTGGGAGACAAGTCATGCAACAACTCATATATTACCACTCAGAAAGCATCTTTTAAAGGGGAAAACAGCGTGGCATGGAAGGGGAGGGAAAGGAACCAACCAATCACTGAAAAGGTCACACCCTATCATGCGCCTAAGCTTTATCCAATCAGATTTTAAGGTAAACAACTAGGGCTGTGACCACTCAACTTCCTCTCACCGCCATCTTTTCTGCCCATGTGCACCACAAATACATGAATCAAACAAAAAATAAAATGAATAACTACACTGAACACAATATGGAGTCAACCTATGAATGTAAATATAAATTATATATTTAAAATGTACACAAATATGATGTATTCTAGTGCTGGGGATCTATTTCAGACCTAAGGAACAGACATGAATTTCTTGACTTCAAGAAGGCTAGCTTCCCCTTTCCACACAGTGCAACAAAGTTACCCAGACCATGAGTTCCGACCCCAGTCATGGCAGAAAAAATGGCACCTTTATACTATGTGACACCCAATTCTTAGGTATTTCATTATGCCTCCAGTTAATGAATGTGATTGTTTAAATGCTTCATAAAATATTGATTAAAATCTATCAGTGTTCTCTAATATAATTGTGTATAAATTTATCCGAGAATTATTTAAGAACTGTCCATTCAGTCATAACGTACATCACATTCCACTGGTATTCATATAGATAGGAATGAGTTTCTAAGGATGTCTTTCCATTTGCAGGTGGCAGGACCAGGATTCCAACTGTGGGCTTCTGCTCCCACCATTTAATCCCAAGGATAGGGAATTCACTGGTCTGTCCAAGAACAGAATGACCAATGATTAGGCAGGCACCAGTGGCTCTCAGCAGTCCTCATTGATGCTAACAAGGCTGTGATAGGAGGATCATGGTCAAAGTCACTTTAGGCAGGAAAGTCCTTGAGACCCCTGTCCAACTTCAGTGCCAACAAAGCCAGAAGTAGAGCCATGTGGCTCCAGTGGTAGAGGGCTAGCCTTGATCAAAAGCAGTTCACAGACTGCACAGATCCTGAGTTCAAGATCTGGGACTGGCAACAAACAGACATACACAACAATCTGTGCAGCCACCCTCTTGTCCCCAGATCACCCTCTTGTCCTCAACTGAATTGGACAGATTTCCCTGGGAAAAGGGCTGGGGGAGCCTCTGTCATCTTGACTCCACCCATTTGCCTGCATCACAGGTTCCCAACACACCCCCATGCTTTCATTGTTCTTTCTGAGCAAGGGGATACAACAATTGTGGCCACGCCCACATTCCATGATGTCTAGCACCAGGATTCCCTCTGTTGGTTGACACCACCACCAGCAGTTGAGGAAGGTAGAGGTGACTGAGTGGTGAACAAGAGCTCTAGTCCACTTTGGAGTAGAGTCGAAATTGACGTCCTAGTCAGTGAGTGGGAGAGTAGAGGATTTCCCAGGCCCTGGGAACCTGGCCAGCCCATCTTTCCCATCCCAGAACTCAGATGTCTGAAACAACAAGATTTCGTGAGAGCTGTGGGCAAGAAACTACTGCCAGAACACCGGCAGAAGAATTCTCCCATCAGACCTGCAACATTCAAGAAAACAAAGAACAAAAAAAAGAGGGGTCTTCAAGACAAACACCAGTGGGGAAGGTGATTCACCAGAGGGTCCAGCCAAAGATGATGCTGACCTTGGGCCTCCCTTACCTTTGGACACAGTCACAGTCACCAGGGTCCAGAGTGTCAAGGGTCCCTATAGCACCAAGGATCTTTAGAGTTGCTACCGACACATGGTGCCTGCCCTGGACCACAGCAAAAGAAGAAACCAGGTACGCTGTGCCAAGATCCAACCACTGAAGCTGGAAATGACAGACCTGCAGGATCGATGGGAGAAAGAGAGGGAGAAGATAGCCCAGGTGCACGAAGCACCAAAAACAGAGCTAGACATCCATAAGCCACCCATACAGAGGTTGGTTTCGGCAGAAAGCAATTTACAATTTGCACTGGGATAGTGAAACAGGAGGCCAATGACAGAGAAATGGAGCAAGAAGCTCTCACCTGCCACCTCCAGGCCACAGGGTGTAACGTGTTGGAGCTGGAGATGGCAGTCGCTGCTGCACAGAAGGAGACCGAAATGTTCTTTGAACAGCTGAATGATGTGACACTTCAGCTCAAGGAAAAGACCAGAAGCTTCAATGACCTGGAGCAAGTGAACACAGAGTTGCAGGAGAAGCTGGAAGCGATCTGGTCAAAGAAGAGCAACAAGAAAAACAGAATCTGCAAGTTTCAACAAGTGCTGGTGGGGCATGAGGTAAAGAGACTACTGGAAAACCTGAGCTGGATGGTGACCTCAGCAATTCTGGAAAGAGACCCTTGATGGAGAGCCTGAGCATTGAGAGGTCCACAAGGAAGGAGGAGGCTCAGTGGCTGACCAAGCAGGTGAACCAACTGACAGAGGAGAAGGAGCAAAGGGCGAGGCAGGTGCTGGCCCTAGAGAATGAGCTGGAGGAAATGAGAAGGACGCTGGCAGAGCCTCAGCCCACCGCAGGACCATCTCAGGCCGAGTGGCAGTTGCAGGCCCAGGCTTACTGCATGCAGATGGAGTTGGAAAACCTGGAGGAACAACTTCACATCCAGGTCCAGGAAAACCTGAGGGTCGGTCTCCAGAATGTGGAGCAGTGGGAGCAACTATGGAGACTGGATGAGAAGGCCAAGGATTGGCAGTAGATCCCTGAGACCCCACAATGCGCATGTGTGTGTGACCCATAGATAGAGCTGGCCCTGCTGTGGGATGCTCTCCACAAGGTGAGCTATGAGAAGGAATTGCTCACCAGAATTCTGGAGCTCAGAGCCACCTGAGCAACACATTGCCTCCAATGAGCAGCTGAACTCTAAGAAGGAGGCCTTGCAGCAGCACTTGAAGAGGCAGGCCCAGCTGCTAGAGTAGCTGAAGCAAGTGCAGGGCCGACCAACTGGGGGGAGCAGGTGGTGCCCCCAAACTGGAAGGATACTCCCAAGTTCCTAGAAGTGACCAGACCACAGGAGGAGCGCCTGCAGGCCCAGCTGAGCCTGGCTTTCACCTGGGAGGGGAAGTTGTGAGCCCTGGAGAAGCAAAAGTTGAGGAGGTGACTCCTCCACAAAGTGAGCATTGCAGAGGATGGATACCTGCCCCAGACCTACAAGGATGTGGCTCTGCAAGCGCTCTCAGAGGCTGAGATCCACAGGGGGAAACTCCTGCTGCAGTAGCAGTGACCCCAGTGCAGTTGCATGGCCAACCCGGCAGCTCAGTGTCAGACAGAGATGGAGGCACAGGCACCCCCGCCCCATGAGCTGCCACCACAGCAGGCTTGGGGATGGTAATTGGGACACGTGGGTGTCCGAGAAGAAAATCTGCCTCGTCCACGACTTGTATGATGAAGTGGACATCCATAGTCCAACGGATGAGCTCCACAATCGATGCAGCCAGTTGTTGTAACACATCCACAAATGTCAAGGAGTCCCTTGTGGCATGTAAGGAGCAAATGTTTGTCCTGGATGAGCTGTGTCAAGAGAAAGCCAAGCATGTGTGAAGATGGAGAAGAAGAGAGAGCTTCAGGAGCTGCTGTTACTCCTCGCAGGGGAAGGAGTGGACAGCAGGCTCCAGATCCCAGCACAGGCTGAGCCCTCCCCCCTACTGCTCCAGATGCCTCAGGCTCCAGGGTGGGCAAAATGAGTGAGCAGCACAAAGGTTTTGAAGAATTGCAACTTTAAGACAACTTGGACACTGCCAGAGTAGTGGTCGGGGTTCACTACCTCATAGATGACTCCCCGACAGAGCACGTTCTACAACAGATAACCCACACCCAGAGCAGCCTAGAGCTTGTGGACTTGGTCTAGGAGCACTCCCTCCCATTCTTCTGTAGACTGATGTGGATGATGACTCTCTATGTGAAATACTGACTCTCAAAAGCCAAGGCAGCCACCAGAAGTGGGTGGCCTGGTGGCCTTCTCTCAGGCCTCCATCTGCTGTGAGATGGGAAGGGTAAACTTCAGGTCAGGTAGGGCAGAGGCTACCGGGAAGCGGCCCAAATTCAAGGGACATCTAATGGCCCATTGGTGGCCAGGGAAGAGACCCATGTTATACTTATCCCAAACAATAAATTGTTTTCAAGGGGAAGAAAAGCCTACAACAAAGATTTGTTCTTCCAGTCCTAGGGCTTGAACTCAGGGCCTGGCTACTCTCCCTGAGCTCTTTTTGATCAAAGCTGGCACTCTACCCATTGAGCCCCACCTCCCCTTCCAGCTTTTTCTGTGTGGAATTGAACCCAGGGTGTCAGGCATGCTAGGCGACCACTCTACCACTGAGCCACATTCTCAGCTAGGATGATTCTCTCCCCTCCCAAACCCATATGGCCATTCCTCAGATAAATAGGAAGTAGAGGCTAGGATGAATATGAAGCACAAGTATGGTTCACAGAGAAATACTCCCCTGCCCCCTCTTTGACCCCCTTAGTTGCTTCTACCATTTAGGGATGAGAGAGGGAGAGGGAGTCCCGAAAGAGGAGTACTAAGAATAGTCCCCTGAGCCACACAGCCTACCCCACACAAGTGGTCCTCTAGACTTCAATATTACCTGATTCAATGTGGAGTCTACACTGTCTATCACTTCAGTGCTCAGGATGAAATAAAGGTCAGCTTTGTCCTTAGCCCACACACATGGAAGAAGCTCCTAGTCCCAGACCAACTTCCACCTCTGACTGCCCAGCCACAATGATGGCGGTGATGACCTCATGCATAGATTCCAGGAAGAAGGTCTATGGCAAAGGGCAAAAGCAGCAGGGTGAGCAGGGGGAAGGAGCTGGGGCAATTGTTCTGGGATCTTCCTCCTTGGAGCCCTCCCATCAAGCCTAAGCCATGCTGACCCAAAGCAGGGCCAAGGCCAGAGTGTGAGAAAAGATGGAGGAGCATGGTACTAAAGGAGGTACTGCTTTGTCTTGGAGCACTTGAAAATTCCAATTATATTGGCCCATGCCAACTGGGATTGGCAACATGCAATGCCTCTCCTTGTTGTTGTTGTCCCTGAGTGTTGTCCCTGAGCTCTTTTTCTCAAGGTTGGCACTTTATCACTTGAGCCACAGGGACTCTTCTTGTTTTCTGATGATTCATCGAGGATAAGAGTCTCACACACTTTCTTTCCCAGGCTGTCTTGGCACCATGATCCTCCAGATCTCAGCTTCCTGAGTATCTCAGATGACAGGTATGAGCCACCAGTGCCCAGGATGTGATGCCTTTTGAAGGCATCTTGGCAAGTCTGTAAAAGCAGCCAAAAAGGACCTGAATAGACCATGACCCAATCAAGGAACTGGGATGGGGGAAGACTGACCTTCTAGCCATCCTGTTCCCCAAAATTAAAGAGTGTCGAAATCTCTGATTTTGCATGCATGTGGTGTGTGTTTGTGTGTGTGTGTGTGTGTGTGTGTGTGTGTGTGTGTCTGTGTGTGTGTGTCTGTGTGTCTCTGTGTGTGTGTCTCTGTGTGTGTGTGTGAGAACTCAGGGCCTAGGCTCTATCCCTGAGTTTTCTTGCTCAAGGCAAGTGCTCTGCCACTTGAGCCACAGCCCCACTTGCTTTTTGAGATTTAATTGTAGGTAAGAGTGTCAAGGACTTTCCTGTCCAGGGTGGCTTTGAAGTATGATCATGGCCCCAGGGAAGCAAGAGTAAACAAAACTCATAGGAAAATCCCTATGGAGGGAGACTCCTGCTCCCTGGTGGCCAGATGGGGGACATGCGGGCCCTTACCATAATCCTCTAGAGTTCAATTGGGGGAAGTGACCATGGCTAAGCTGACTCTTGCTCACCCTGAGTGCTGATGCCAGAGCAGATCTGTTCCAATCTAGCCCAAGAGCAGGCATTACCTGGTGTGACAGGTTGCAGCTCTTGCCCCTCCTGGCCCAGAACCATGGTCTGAGACGTCGATTTACTACTGCTCAGATCCATATTGTACCCATGACATGCCATTCTGATGTTTTCCATGCCCCAGACTCTACCCTTCTCTGGTAGTGTGGCCGGCTCTGTAGGCAATGGCCTCCAAACAGACTACAAGACTTGTACGACACCTAGACATTGGGAGACCCTCAGGGGACCACTGGAAAGTACTCTGCCTAGAGCCACAGAGCGAGGTCCAAGCAGGCCAAAGGTTGGTCATGGGGCTTGAACTCTGGGCCTGGACTCTGTCCCCCAGCTCTTCAGCTTACCACTTGAACTACAGAGCCCTTCTGGTTTTCTGGAGGTTGCTTGGAGGTCAGAGGCTCCAAGACTTCCTCCCCAGGCTGGCTTGGAACCGCAATTCTCACATCTCAGCCTCCTGAGGAGCTAGGAAGACAGGCATAAGCCACCAGTGCCCAGCTGATCTGGCCTTTCACTACAGTGTACTAGGAGCTCCTGAAAGATTTTCTTTATTTTTTCTTGCCAGTACTGGGGCTTGAACTCAGAGTCCGGGCTCTGGTCTCAACTTTTTCCCTCAAAGTTAGCACTCTGCCACTGACCCACAGCTCCACTTCTGGCTTTTGGTAGTTAATCAGCAAGAAGAGTTTCACTAACTTTCCTCCCCTGAGCTGGCTTGACCCATGATCTCTGATTTCAGTTTCCTGAGTAGCTAGGATTTACAGCGGTTGAGCCACTGCTGGCATTGGGCTAGAAGTTTTGCTTAAGCAATGGTCCTTCCCTGTGTTTGCCCTGACTCCTCCATGCAAAGGAGGTCTAAGGGACAGGAGCTGTAAAAAATAGGCTTCCAGCCACAGGAAATGGCTAGGGTCCATGGTGAAAAGTCAAGTTGATCTTTCCCCTGGGCCTAATTCTGGGACCCTACCCTCTGCCCTGTGACTCAAGTACAAACGTTGACCCAGCATTGAACGTCCTGCCAGACTTTTCAGTAGTCACAGAACCTTCATTCCACCCATACCACCTGCTCTACAGCATACCTCAGGACCTTTTCCCATGCTCTAACTTCTGCCTGAGGCTTTCTGTCCTGTATCCACATCTTAAAAGTCCTGTTGAATTTTGGCCTTGGTTATATCACCTCCTGGAGCAAGTCTTTCCTTCCCTTCTCCCTCTTTTTAAATATTGAGTTGCTAGAAATGGAAATGGAACTTGTGCAGGCTGACTGGCAAATGCTCTATCATGGTGTGTGTGTGTGTGTGTGTGTGTGTGTGTGTGTGTGTGTGTGTGTGTGTGTGTGTGTGTGTGTGTGTGTGTGTGTGTGTGTGTGTGTGTGTGTGAGTACCAGTCCTGGGGTTTGAATTCATGGCCTGGATGCTATCCTATCCCTGAGCTTTTATAATCAAGTCTAGCCTTCTACTACTTGAACCACAGCTCTATTTCTGGCTTCTTGGGTTTTTAATTGGAGAATAGTGTCTCATATAAACTTTCCTGCTTGCAATGGGGATCCTCAGATCTCAGCCTCCTGAGTAGCTTACAGGGGTGAGCCACCAGCACCAGCCCTCTACCCTACTGCTTACCTATATCCTCGGCCCTCCTCTGAGTCCCAGAAAAATATGTCTCACCAGGCTCATTTTTTTGACAGTCTTGGGGCTTGAAATCAGGTTCTGTGCATGTCCCTGAGCTTATTTACTCAAGGCTAGCACTCTATCAATTAAGCCACAGTGCCACTTTTGGCTTTTTCTCTTTCAGTGGTACTGAGGAATTGAACCCAGGACTTAGTGCATACTAGGTAAGCACTCTACCACTAAGCCACATTCGCAGCCCAAATCCCACTTCTATGAGAGTGGGATTTATTGGCATACCTCTTTTGGCATAGAAATAGCTTATTATTTTCTATCTTTGCCAAGATTTGGGACCAGCCTATGACTTAGCAATGAGGAATGATTAATTAGTGATAGCCACCAGGCCCCAGAGGTCTAGGCTCACATCCTACAGAGGGATAGAGAATATGGAGCCAGAACCCTCGACAACTACAATCTAGGAACTGTGGTCTCCTTGGAGGCAGTGACTGTCTGCTATGTGTCCCGATGGGACACCTCAGCCAGAACATAAGACTTCAGTTATTAAATGGCAGAGAAGGATGCTTTGTTCAAGCTGCTGGCTCAGACTTAGTTCTCTCTGAGGGCTTTTCCCTGCTTGCCCACTTTGGGGGGCTGGGCATGGGCAACCTGCTGAATATCCATCATCCATACATCATCATCCATACACAGAAACATCGAGTTATTGCCTCCTTTTGGGGGGGAGGGGGCAGTTCTGGGTTTGTACTATGAGCTTAGGCCCTGTCCCTGAGCTCCTTTTTCTCAAGTGTAGTGCTCTGCCCTTGAGCCACAGCCCCATTCATGTTTTCCTTTCCTGTGATCTCTTAGAAATTAGAGTGTCACAGACTTTCCTGCCCTGGCTCAGTTCAAATTGGCATTCTCTACATCTCAGCCTCCTGAGGAGCTAGGATTACAGGCAAGAGTCCGTGGCTCCTGGGTTTCGTTTCTTCTTGTTGTTCTTTTTTGTAATTGTAACAATCTGAAATCTTCATGGTGTCAATCCAATGGTTTGCATCCGAAGTAAACTACCCAGGCCTGGAGTTCGAATGCCAGGACTGCCACCCACAAATGGAAGGAGATTCTGACAAAGTCATTCCTATTCATGTGAATGCTAATGGAATGTTATACAAGTAATAAATAAATTTTCAGTTAATTCATGATTCTATTTTAGAATGTCACACAAAAATTATTGGATTTATATCTTCCATTTTAGCTCCATGGTATGATTCCCCTAATGGAAAGATATTGACTAATTTTTAATTAATGCTTTCCTAAGTATTATATGGAGGCATAATTTAATAACTAATAATTGGTATATATATACAATTTAATATCTGCACGTTCCCTGTTTCTCTATGCATGAATATGCTATTGGGAACACCTGTGGATTGATCACAGGTACTCAGAACTTTCTGGCAGCTCAGTTTGCCGGAGGCTGGTGTGCTAAGATTGTGACCCCATTTTTGGATTGGCAATTGTAGGCCGTGAATTGAAATCCCAGCATGGCCAAAAATTTATTCCTAGAGTCAGAAGCCAATCTTGACACATTTTTTTCCTTCTCTGTGAAAGTCCTGGGTCTCAATATGATGTATAATCCATATGCAAATATATCCTATGTGATATGATGTAATAAAAGAAACATATATATGTAATAATATTAAATATATAAGAGTAATAAACAACATATGCAGTATACCTATGTATGTAAATAGATCTTATATATGAATATTACTTTTTCCAGAGCTGGGGCTTCAATTCAAGCCCTGGGAACCGATCTGAATTTCTTGTAGTCAAAGACGGTGATCCTTTCCCCTTCACCCGCAGTGTCACAGAGTTATCCAGGCCTTGATTTCAAATACAAGGCTTCCAGAAAAATTGTGCACATTCCAAACCAGGGCCTTATTATTATTATTATTATTATTATTATTATTATTATTATTATTATTATTATTATTATTATTATTAGCCGAGCACAGGGCTTGCACTCAGGTCTTGGCATCTTTGCCACAGCCGACCCTTATATCCCAGGACCCGAGTTCAATTCTTGGGCCTGGGAAAAAAATAAAAATTAGAAGCATAAAACTGAGAAGTTCAAGAAGGTGGTTTTACATTTATTTTCCTTTGTATTGTGGCCTTCCTGAGTGCAAATGACAAGGCCCAGAAAGTGAATATAACCTAACATTGCTGATGTTTGGTGGGCTATTAAGGAAGCCATAGCCAAAACTGGCAACTTAGGTATGGAGGTCGAATCCCGGGATTGCCTCTAATGAATGGCGAGATTCTAAGAAACTCATTCCCATATAAATCCATACAAATGGAATAGTATAATTGTAACAATTAAATTAGTAATGCATGATTATAAAATTATACACAACAATTATACTACATTGACTAATTTTCAATTAGTACTTTATTATGTATTCAATCATGATATTTTGAAAAGGAAGGAATAATATAATTTCCAATAATGGTGAGTAATATGGTATATGCAATTTCATAGTATACAGACATCTCTCTCTTGTTTTATGCAACTACATCTATCTATCTATCTATCTATCTATCTATCTATCTATCTATCTATCTATCTATCTATCTATCTATCTATCTATCTATCTTGTCTGTTTGTCTGTCTGTCTGATTATCTACGAATCTACACATTTATCTGTTTATACACTTGTCACTCCTGGGGCTCAGTTGTAGAGTGCTCACCTAGTATGTACAAAGCCCTGGATTCCTCACTACCATGTGCACACAGAAATCCAGAAGTTGTGCTGTTGCTCAAGCAGCTGAGCACTAGCTTTGAATATGAAAGCTTAGGGACTGTGTCTAGTCTCTTACTCAAGACCCAGGAATGGTACCAAAAAAAGATGGAATGTTCTGACTGCAACTATATAAGGATAGCACTCCAAATACCTCATCACAGAGCAAGCCTTGAGTCTGGTGCTGACAGCTGCCATCTAACCTGACTTAGCCAGAGGTAAACTGCTGCAACCCAGCTCCATAGAACCAGATGCTGCTGGCTTGCTCACCCCTGGCATCCAATATACTTGGAGGCTAAGATCTGACACTGGTGGGTTTAAAACCCGCTCTGGCAGGAAGTCTCTGAAACTCTGAGCTGTGGCTCGAAGTGGTAGAGCTCTAACCTTGAGCAAACTATCTTAGGACAGTACCCCCAACCTTTCAGTGCAATCCCCGTGTCTCACTCCACCGCCCCACAAAAAAGCCACCCCTCTAAATCATTAGATGTGAACTTTATGTGGCTTGGGATGTGTTTCTGAAAGAACGATAATACTGATGAAAACACCCTAATTCTAATGACAGTGTGTGGAATACAGCTATGTGATGAGTCCTTCAGGAGGTGTTGTGTGCTGAGTCCTTCACAGGGTGCATTTTTTCATCTGTTTCTTATAAGAGCTCCACAAGTAAGATGATTGTGTAGATGAGAAACGTGAGGCTCAGATATGTCCCCATGTCAGGGTCAAAATTATGTATGTACCTAACTCTAGTGAGTTGTCTCCTGCAGATAATTGTTTTGGTTTATTTTTCTCAGTCATTAACCTAAAACTTAGGGCTTAGCCACTGACCATTCCCTGTTGGGCTCATGGCTAGCACCTTACCACGTGGAGCCAAGAACTGCCTTGCAACAGAGTGTTACAGTCTAGGTATCTGTAGCTCAGGTTTGTCATCCTTCCTACTCAGGAAGCTTAGATATGATGACCTCCGTTCCAAACTCTCCCAGACACAAAAGGTCCCATAAGTCTATTGTCTCCTATTCACCACTTCGAAATTTGAAGTAGAAGCTGGGCGCTGGTGACTTGCACCTGTCATCCTAGCCACTCAAGAGCCTGAGATCTGAGGATCACAGTCCAAAGCCAGGCTGGGAGGAAATTCCTTGAGAGGCTTCTCTCCAGTGAACTACCAAAATCCTGCAGGGGTGCTGTAGCTCAGGTGGTAGGGTGCTTGGCTTTAACTGAAGAGCTCAAGGATAGCTTCCAGGCCTAGACTTCAATTCCTCCAACTTTCAAGAAAAGAAAGAAAGAAACTTGAAGTGCAGTGCTGGGACTGTTTCTTAGGAGTAGAGTGTTTTGCAGGTATGAATCCCTGGGTTTGATTCCTTAGTAAAACATCACTAGAAAAATGCCTGAAGTAGCTCTGTGGCTCAAGTGGTAGAGTGCTATCCTTGCACAGGAGAAACTCAGGTACAGTGTTCAGGTCCTGAGTTCAAACTCCAGGACAAGTGTATGCACACACACACATGCACACACAGGCACACACACACACACACACACATACACACACACACACACACACACACACACACACACACACACACACACAGAGATACCAGAATTGAAGCTGTGATAGCAAATGGTAAAATTCTGAGCTCATGGTCAGCACCCAGGCCCCGTGTTCAACCCCAAAACCTAGCCACCCAGGGCCCATTTAGAAGAGGTAAAAGGTTTCAAAACCTGATGAGCTTCAACAGCCCTAAATAACAGGAAGCATTGTGATATTAGACATATGCTTGGATTTAGCAAGCTTCCAGAAATCTAGGAAGGCACTGTTGCCAATAATGAATCATTGTATTAGGGTCAGCTCCCTTTTTGTCTGCCAGAAGGACCGTTGAATTAATTGTAGTAGGTTATTTCAACACTGGAACATCGTATAACAAAGACAGGATAAGTACAGGGAAGTTGGCCTGCCACGGGAGGTGGCACAAATGAAGGCTTCCTGTCAAAACAAAGCACTGGGGAGAGTGATAGCTTGGGGTACAAAGAGGAATTTTTCTCCTAGCCTTCAGAGCCTGCCCACACTCCTCCTCACTAATTGTCCTAGATGGAGTTTTTTGTTACACAGCTGTACAGGAGTGAGGCTTTTTGTCTGCCTGTTCCAACAATGAAGCAGATTTTCTCCAGCAGCCTGGGGTGTGGAGAAAACCTCAGGCTCCTCTGAGAACAGTGAGGAGAGCCCCAGAACATGCACTGTCTTGTAAACACTCTCTGTGCTAAGAAATCATTCTATTTAAAGCAAATTTCCTAGCTGGGTGCCTTTCATCATAGGGACTCTGGACATTCACAGATAGAAATGCATGCATACATACAAGGGGAGACATGGAGTTACTTGTGTTTTGTTTTTTTTTTGGCAGGTCCGGGGGTTGTATTATGAGCCTAAGCACTGTCTTTGAGCTCATTTTGCTCAAGGGTAGCCCTCTGCCCTTTAGTCACAACCCCATTCATGGCTATCTTTTATTCCTGTGATCCCTCAGAAGTAAGAGTGCTGTAGACTTTCCTGTCCTGGCTAAATTCAAACTGGCATTCTCTACCGCTCATAATCCTGAAGAACTAGGATTATAGGCAGGAACCTCTGACCCCTGGCTTTCTTTTCTTCTTGTTCTTTTTGTTCATTGTGACAAAATGAAATCTTCACAGTGTCATTCTAATGGTTTGCATTTCGAAGTAAACTACCCAGGCCTTGAGTTCAAGTGCCAGGACTCGCACCTACACATGGAGGGAGATCTTGAGGAAAGCTTTCTTATTCATGTGAATGCTTAATGGAATGTTATAAAAATAACAATTAAATTTGCAGTTAGTTCATGTATATTATTTAATTATATATACACTACTACCAATTATTGATAAATTATCCCTTACTTTATTTAAGTATTATGGTTGAATACATAACAAATATTAATTGCAAATTAGTCATTGTACTATAATTATTGTGTAAAATTTTATAATGTAGTCATACATTACTAATGTAATTGTTACTTTATAACATTCCATTCATATTGATATATAAAAAAGTAGTGGATTATGTCTTTCATTCTAGCACCATGGTATGATTATCCCAATTAAAGAATACTGACTACTTTTACATTAATGCTTTAATAAATATTCAACCATTATACTTCATTAAATGGGGGCATAATTTAATAATAATTCACAATATATATAATTTAATATCCTCACATTGTCTCTCTCTTATATATATTGCAAACTACACATCTATCTATTTATCTAACCATCTATATCTATACCTACATCTACATCTATATCTATATATATCAGTCACAATTATGGCTTGTTCCCAGGTTCTCAGAACTGGCTGGTAGCTCAGTTTGCCAAAGGCTTTTGTTCTACAACTGACCCATTTATAAGTTCGGCATTGTGGGCTGTGAGTTCAAATCCCAGCATGGCCACAATTTTATATGTGGAGTCAGAAGCCAATTTTGACACATACTTTTTCCTTCTCTGTGAAAGTCTTGGGTCTTAGTGTGATGTATAATCCACATGCAAATATATCCATGTGATAATATGTAATAAATATGATAAATGGTTTATATGTAATAAACTAAAATAAAACATAAGGTTAATAAATGTCATATGGAGTAACCCCATGTATGTAAATAGATCTCATATATGAATATTATTTTTATCAGTGCTGGGGCTGAATTTGGTCCCTGGAAACTGGGCTGAAATTCTTGTCTTCAATGATAGTGAGCTTCCTCTGCCCCACAGTGCCACAGAGTTACCTAGACCCTGAATTCAAATCCCAGACCTGCCAGAAAAATGATCAAAATTCCAAGCAAGACCCTTAATTTCTTTTGGCCAGGATTAGGGCTTGAACTCAGTTCATGGCAACTCTGCCTCAGCTTCTATCATCCTAGGCTGGGGTGCAGCATCTGGACCCACAGTCCATCCTGAGATCCTAGGACCCGAGTTCAAATCTTGGGACTGGCAAAAAAAAAAAAACGGAGAAGCGCTGGGAAGGTGGCTCAGATATAGATTGCTTGCCTTGCATGCATAAGACCCTGGGTTCCATTCCTCAGCACAACATAAGCAGAAAAAAGCAGGAAGTAGTGTTATGGCTCAAGTGATAGAGAGATAGCCTTGAGCTGAAGAGTTGGGGGATAGCACCCAGACCCAGAGTTCTGGCCCCAAACCGAAAAAAAAGAAAGAAAAAATATTGCCAGGAAAAAAAGGGAGAAGGATAAAACTGGGAAGTTCCAGAAGGCGGTTTTACAGTTTTTCCTTTACAACCATCCTGGGTCTAAATATCAGGGACTGTAAAGTGTACATGACCTTGCACTGTTGAACTTTGGTGGGCTATCAGGGAAGCAACCTAGGCCGGGCGTGCGAATCCCAGGACTGCCACCTATCAAGGGCGGGAGATCCAAAGAAAAGCATTCCGATATACATCCATATGAATGGAATGTTGTAAAGTAACAATTACATTAGTAGTGTATGATTACATTATAAAATTATACAAAATAACTATAGTACATTGACTAATTTACAATTAATACTTTGTTATGTATTCAACCATAATACTTAAATAAATTAAGGGATAATTTATCAATAATTGGTAGTAATATCATATATATAATTAAATAATATACAGACATCTCTGTCTTGTTTTATATACATACATACATACATACATACATACATACATACATATATACATACCTACATATATACTTATATATATATATGTATGTAACAATCTATCTATCTATCTATCTATCTATCTATCTATCTATCTATCTATCTATCTATCTATCTATCTATCTATCTATCTATCTATCTATCTATCTATCTATCTATCTATCTATATATTTCTACACTTGTCATTCCTGGAGATCAGTAGTAGAGTGCTTGCCTAGTATGTATGAAGCCCTGAGTTCGATTCCACACTATCACATGCACAGAAAAAGCCAGAAGTAGTGCTGTTACTCAACCAGTTGGGCACTGGCTTTGAACATGAAAGCTTAGAGACTGTGTCTAGGCCCATACTCAAGCCCCAGGACTGGCACCAAAAACAAGTTAGAATGTTCTATCTGCAAGAATAGAAGGCCAAGATTTCAAATACCTCCTCACAGATCAAGCTGGTAGTCTGAAGCTGATGGCTGTCATCTGAATTGACTTAGCCAGAGGTCAACAGCTGCAACCCAGCATCATGGAACCAGACACTGCTGGCTCACCCCTAGCTGCTCAGAGGGTGAGATCAGACACTGGTGGGTTGAAAACTCAGCCCTGCCATGGAATCTGCTAGACTCTGAGCTGTGCCTCAAAGTGGTAGAGCTATAGCCTTGAGGAAAAGGTCTTAGGACAGTACGTCCAACCTATGAGCGAAATCTCCTAGGCTGATGGCCCTTCCTACAAAAAAAACACCCCTCTAAACTGGTAGATGTAAGCTTGTGCAGTTTGTGACCTGTATCTGAAAGAATGGTGATAAACACCCTAATTCTAATGACAGTTTGTGGGATACAGCCATGTTATGAGTCTTTCCTGGGGTGTTGGGTGTTGAGTCCTTCACGGGGTACTGGGTTGTTCATGGGGTATTGTGTGCTGACTCATTCACAGGGTACTATGTGCTGAGTCCTTCACGAGTTGTATTCTTTCATCTGGTCCTTATAAGATCTACACAAGTAAGATGATTTTGCAGATGAGAAAGTCGAGGCTCAGATATGTCCCCAAGGCAGAGCCAAATTAATGTATATCCTGAGCTCTAGTGACTTGTCTCCTGTAGACAATTGTTTTGGTTTAGTTTTCTATATCATGAACCTTGAACTCAGAGCCTAGGTGTTGACTTTCTTCTTGGCTTCATGGCTAACGTTCTACTATGTGGAGCCAAGGACCCCCTTGCAGCAAAGTGCCACGGCTTAGGTCTCTTTAGCTGAGATCTATCATCCTTCCTGCTCAGGAAGCTGAGGATCTTGGTACCTTTTCCCTTTGGTGGTTGAGTGGCTCTGATGCTCCTTTAGTCTTGATGTAATGATGCCAGAGAGATGTTTGTATCTGGAAATGAGCACATCTCTATCCAAGGACTTTTAAAGTACCTTTTAAGAATACTTTTGAAGGTGATTTTAAAATATTCTAATGAAATTTTCAAAAAGTTTGTTAATTTCTGCTCTTGAAATTAAAGTCACTAAATTATGGAGTTAAAAAAAATTATCCCAGATCACAGGCAAAAGTCAGCCTGGGCAGGAAATTCCTTGAGATGGTTATATCCAATAAACCATTAGAAAGCCTAAAGAGGTGCTGTAGCGCAAGTTGCAGTGCACTAGACTTGAGCTGAAGAGCTCAGAGACAACACCCAGGCCCTGATTTGAACTCCTCCAACTTACAAGAAAAGAAAGAAACCTGAAGTGGAGAGCTAGGATTGTTTCTTAGGGGTAGACTGTTTTACATGTGTGAAACACTGGGTTTGATCCACATCCCTAGAAAAAAAGGCTGAAGTGGCTGTGTTACTCAAGTGGTAGAGTGCTGTCCTTGGACAAGAGAAACTCAGGTACAGTGGTTAGGTCCTGAGTTCAAGCACACACACACACACACACACACACACACACACACACACACACACACACACACACACACACACACACACACACGGAGGCACCATTGCCAATAATGAATCATTTTATTAGGTTCAGCTCCCTAATTATCTGCCAGAAGGACTCTTGAATTAATGTTAGCAGTTTGGTTCAACACTGAAACACAATCTTACAATGACAGGATGAGTGCAGGAACTTGGCCTGCCATTGATTTTGCACAAATGAATGCTTCCTGTCAAAACAGAGCACTGGGCTTGGCGCTGGTGGCTCACACTTCTAATCCTAGCTACTCAGGAGGCTGAGATATGAGGATCATGGTTCAAAGCCAGTTTGGGCAGGAAAGACTATGAGATTCCTATCTCCAATAAACCACTAGAAAACCGGAAGTGGCTCTGTAGCTCAAGTGGTAGAGCGCTCGCCTTGAGCTGAAGAGTGCAGGGACAGCGCCTAAGCCCAGAGTTCAAGCCCCATGACCAACCAAAAAACAAAAACAAAAACAAAAAAAAACATAGCACTGGGGAGAGAGATAGTTTGAGGTACAAAGAGGCCTTTTTCTCCTGACCTTCAGAGCCTGCCTGCACACATCCTCAATAATTGGCCCGGATTAATTGTTTGTTACACAGCAATACAGGAGTGAGGCTTTTTGTCTGCCTGTTCCAACAATGAGTCAGACTTACTCAGAACCCCTCAGGCTACACTGGGAACAATAAGGGGAGCCCCAGAACATGCACTGTCTTGAAAGCACTCGCTGTGCTATGAAATCATTCTATTCAAAGCAAATTTCCTAGCTGGGTACATTTCTTCATAGAGACTCTGATGTTCACTGATATAAATACATGCATATATACACAGACACATGGAGTTACTGGCTCTTTTTTTGTGGTATGTCCTGAGACTTGAACTGTGAGCCTAGACATTTTCATTGAGCTCCTTTTGCTCAAGGAAGCATTTTATTGTGTCTTAAACCATGATTACCCTAGGCTGGGGTGCAGCTTTTACACCCACAGATAATCCAGGGATACTAAGACCTGAGTTCAACTCCCAGCGCTGGCAAAAATACAACAAACCAACAAAAATGGAGGAGGAAAAATCAGGAAGTTTTACACAACAGTTTTACCTTTGTTTCCTTAGCACTGTGACCCTCTTGGGTCTCAATGACTCAGCTTGAAAATTGTACGTGAGCTTGCATTGATGAAGGCTTAGGGCTCTCAGTGAAGCCTGAGCCCAACCTAGACACCTAGGCCCTGAGTTCAATCCTGGGAGTTCAATCCTGGGACTGCCACCTACACATGGCTGAAGATCCTAGGAAACTTATTCCTATTTATAGGAACACTAATAGAATGTTTGAAATGTACTAACTGAATTACTAATTAGCTAGTCATTCCAGTTTAAGATTGTTTTCAGTAAATATAGGTCATTGATTAATACTTTATAAGTCTTCTTCTATAATTGATTAATGGAGGCATAATTTTATACTAAATAATTGGTAGTAATATATAGAAATAAGATATAGAGATCACCCTTTATATAGGGTTATACACTAGAGTCTACATAAATGTCTATCTGTCTCTCTCTGTATACATTTATAGATGCACACACATTTGTAAATACACACACACACACACACACACACACACACACACACACACACACACACACACACACACTGCAATCTAAACATCTATCTGTTTTTATATTGGCCATTCCTAGGGCTTGATCTCAGGTCCTCAAATTTGCCCGCCAACGTCTCTTGAATCAGACTGGTGTGCTAACATTTACCCATTCATGAAGTGGGCCTACTAGGCCCTGAGTTTAAGTCACAAAACTTCCAAAAACTTAATCCTGGTGGAGAGCCAATTGTCCAACTTGTTTTCCTTATCGGTGAAATTTCTGGGACTCAGGAATGATGTAGAATACATAGGCTCATCTACTTCTTATGTAATAGGATGCAAAAAATGTTATAAGTGTAGTCATACTCACGAAAGTGCATAAGAAACAAATAAAACACAAAATAAAATGAATACACTAACCGTAATATGCAGTAAACATGTGTAGGTAAATATAAATCATATATTTAAAATATATATGAATATTAATTTTTCGAGTGCTAGGACTTGAATTCAGGCCCTAGGAACAGGCCTGAGTTTCTTGTCTTCCAGAAAGGTGATCTTCCCCATCCCTCACAATGCTGCAGATTTACCCAGACCCTGAGTTCAATTCCCAGGCCTGGCAGAAAAAAATTGTGTGAATTCCAAGCCAAGGAGCCTCATAATTTTTAAAATATTTTTAATGTATGTATGTATGTATTTTTATTTTGTCAAGCATAGGTCTTGAACTCATGTTGTGGCAATTCTGCCTCAGCTTTGATCACTCTAGGCTGGGGTGTAGCCACTGGACCCACAGCCGAACCTGGGTTCCTGGGCACTAAAGTCTGACAAGAAAAAAAAAAAAAAGTTAATGCGATACAGGAAAAAAAAAAAAAAACTGGCAACTTGCAGTTGGCTGCCGGTTTTACATTTGTTTTCTTTGCAAGGTGACCATTCTGTCTGAATTACACTGTTGAAAAATGTTGGTAACCTGGCATTGCTGAAGGCTGGCGGGCTACCAAGGAAGCCATAGGCCAACATGGCAACATAGGCCCTGTGTTTGAAGTCCGGTCGTGACCCCTACCAAAGGTGGGAAATCCTAAGAATCTCCTTCCTATTCATAGGAATACCGATGGAAGATTATGAATGGCAAGGTTGAATACGTTGTTTCTGAATACTACTATATAAATAGAGTGATTTTAGGAAGCAAATGGATTTTAATGAATATTTTTGACATATTCAAAGAATAGTATTAATTACATGGACGCAATAGTTTTGGAACAGTGGTTGATTTCATTAATAATTCATTAAGGATGAAAACAATAATATTAATTGCATGGAGAGGCAACAGCCCTAGGGGTCTATAGCTGAGGTCTCTCATCCTGCTTTCTCAGGAAGCTTAGATCTGAGGACATGGGTTCCAAACTATCCCAGACACAAAAGGTCTCATGAGCCTATTATCTCCAATTCACCACTAAGAAACCTGAAGTGGAAGCTAGGTGCTTGTCACTCATGTCTGTCATCCAAGCTATTCAGGAGGATGAGATCTGAGGATCATGGTTCAAAGCCAGTATGGACAGGAAAGTCCTTGAGACACTTAGCTCCAATGGACCACCAGAAAAGCTGAAGAGGCGTTTGGCTCAAGTGGTAAAGCACAAGACTTGAGCTGAAGAGCTCAAGGACAGCACCCAGGCCCAGACATCATCTTCTACAACAATAAAAAAAGACAGAAACAAACAAACAAACCTGAAGTAGAGGGCTGGGAATGTGTCTTAGGGTTAGAGTGCTTTGCAAATATGAAACCCTGAGTTTGATCTCTCAGGACCACAACCCTAAAAAAAGCCTGAAGTGGCTCTGTGGCTCAAGTAGGAGAGGGCTATACTTAAAAAGAGAAACTAGGTACAGTGCTCAGGTCCTGAGTTCAACCTCCAAGAATCGTGTATGTGCCTATGCGCCCTCTCCCACGTGTGCGCGCACACACACACACTCACACATACACAGACAAGAAGTAATGCTGTTATACAAAATGGTAATGCACCAGGCTTCTGCACTGAGCTCATGGTCAGCACCCAGGCCCTGTGTTTAACCCCAAAACCTGGCTACCCAGGGCCCAACTAGGAGAGGTCAAATGTTTCAAAACCTGATTAGGTTCACCAGCCCTAGATGACAGGAAGCTTTGTGATACCAGATATATGCTTGGATTTCCCAATCTTCCTGAAATCTAGGAGAGGCATCATAGGCCCATCATCACAGGCAATGAAACATTTCATTAGGTTCAATGCCTTACTTGTCCGCCAGAAGGACTCTTGAATTATATTGAGCACTGTATCTGAACACTGGAATATAGTCTCACAAAACCAAGGTAAGTGCACAGGACATGGCCTGTCACAGAAGGTGGCACATATGAAGGTTTCCTGTCAAACAAGAGCACTGGGGAAATAGTTTGGGGTACAAAGAGACCTATTTCTCCTGAACTTCAGAGCCCACCCACACTCATCCTCACTATCTGACCCAGACGGAGTTGTTTGCTACACAGTTGTACAGGACTGAGGTCTTTGGTCTGCCTGTCCAGACAACGAGAGAGACTTCTTCCAGCAGACCTGGGATACAGAGAAACCCTCAGGTTACACTGGGAACAGTGAGGGGAGCCCCGGAACATGCACTATCATGAAAGCAGTCTCTGTTGTGAAATCATTTTATTGAATATAAATTACCTAGTTTGGTGCCATTCATCATAGCTACTCTGGAGCTTCACCTATAGGAATTTATCCATACATACCCAAAGACATGGAAGTACAGGCTTTTTTTGAGGGGGCAGGTCTTGCGGTGGAACTATGAGCCTAGAACTTGTCCCTGGGCTCATTTTGCTCAAGGGTAGTGCATTAAGCTTGAGTCACATTCCCACTTCTCGGTTTTTCTGTGATCTCTTAGAAATAAGTGTTATGGACTTTCCTAATCTGGCTGGAATCAAATTCAGATTATCTACATCTCACCCTCTGAGGAGCTGGGATTACAGTGAAAAGCCATTAGCACCTTCTTTCTTTTCTTCTTCATTTTTAATCTGGACAATCTGACTTCTTAGCAGGGTCATTCCAATGGTTTGAATTTATAAATTAAGTACCCAATATTCTTTAGAACTGCTTTACCTGAGAAAGATTTTCTCTCCTCATCTTCTCCTCTGGGACACATGTTTGAAGCCAAAAGTGAGAAATGAGTGTCACAGGATTTGGGAGCAAATGTCCATGGGACTTGTCAATTCTGTCACTTAGCATTGAGCTGCAGTGAATTTGCTGTCTCAAGATGAGAAGACCAAAAGCTGGAGCGATCCTCATACTGTCTGCATGACTCCTTTTGTCTATAACATGATCTAGTAATTATTAGTGTTGTGTGTCTACAACCTTAAGTATCTAGAACCCACTAGAAGCATCTTCATGTATCTCTTTTTCTCTAGTGCCTCTCGAGATTTAGACTAAGGGTTTGTGTGGAGGGACTCCTTGGTGTATCCATGAGGAAAGCCGCTTGAATCTTGTTTGGGAGATTACCGTTCAAATTCAGCCTGAGCAAGAATTCTGTGAAACTCTTATCTCCAATAAACCACCAGAAAACCAGAAGTGGAACAGTGGTCCAGAGGGCAGAGTTCCAGCTTTGAGAGAGAAAGCCAAGAAGGAGACACAGGCCAGACCAGGCAGGAAAGCCTGGGAGGTGCTTATGTCCAATTAATGACCAGATGGCTGAAAGTGGAGCTGTGGCAGTGATAAAGCCTCAGCTTTGGGAAAAACAGCAGAGGAATGCATTGGGCCCTGAGGTTAAGCCCTGGGATGTCCACAAAAAAATTTCAAAAAGAGAAGGCCAATTTTGTGTATCAGTGCCCTACCTACTTTTGTCTGTATATTACCTCCCTGAATGCAAACAGACCTTATGCAGTACTTCTCCTTTTATTTACTGATTTATATTTCAGATATGCTCCTTTCATATGCTGCATCATTCTCTTCATTTCAGGCCCATGGCTTTTCTCTTCCAGGGTTCCAGGCCTGTGTCCTTATATGATACACTGACGCTCTCAGGAGCCTTTATTTACATTTTGTTATGAGGCCAATGCAGGAACCATAACAAACTAGGCAGGGGAAAAGTATACCAGGTTTCATAGAAGTATCCAGTATTCAGAAAATTAAACTTGGGGAGGTAAAATGGCAACATACTTTTCTAAAAAACTACCATTAAGGAAAAGATGAGGGAGCTGGGAATGTGGATTACTGAGAGAGTGCTTGTCTAGCATGCAAAAAGCCCTGGGTATGATTCCCCGGTAGCACATACATAGAATAATCCACAATTGGGGCTGTGGCTCAAGTAGTAGAGTGCTACAGACTGTGCCCAGGCCTTGAGTTCAACCCAAGAACTGGCAAAGAGATACCTAGGTAGAATGGTAGGTAGGTAGATAGATAGATAGACAGACTTAGGATAGATAGATAGATAGATAGATAGATAGATAGATAGATAGATAGATAGATAGATAGATAGATAGATAGGAAGATGATAGATGAATCTGGTCTTGTATTTCAGGAGGAAAGAAGGGAACAATTCCCAGTCATTAGGCCTTCTGCAGTGTGCCAGGACACCAGCATTGCCTTCACACAACCAGAGAGCAAGAAAACTCTCTCTTTCCCACTTCTCAGGCAGCCAAGGGCACCAGAGCCAATTGGGCAGAGCCAGGTTCTAACTCAGATGCTTGGAGAAAGAAGAAAAAGTACCTTGACTCTAGTTGGTCTGGGGATTTGAATTAATTATGTGGAGAATGAAGGAAGGAGAAAGGACAGGCAGAGGTAGAAGAAGGGCTTTCAAATCTGAAAGATGGAGAGTCAAAAACCCACTCCCTAAAACCAGAGGTCAGGGATTTTCTACTCTGTTCCTCCCCTTTCCCCGACTAAACTGGCTCTATTGGTAACCTAAGATAGCCTGATTCTCCCTTCACTTGTGGGAAGAATGTTAATTAGTCATTGTTTGAAGAGGCTGAGAAAAGCCTGACCCTGGTGTAACTCTAACGAGTGTTTTAGGTTTCCTCCCATTGCTGGAATGGCCTGGAATATATGAAGTGGTTTTACTGCTCACTTATCTGTTGAATGTGTACATTCTGCCTCCGAATCCTGTAGGCCTGGTCTCTGCACCTAGCCTGGTTTTGAAACTGTTTCCTGTCCTTCAATTACAGTGTTACACTGGAGTTCTTTCTGCTAACGGGGCTAGGGTTTGGAGCTAAGAACTTCATGTGAACCCAAGATGGGTCAATGTTTCTTTCCTGCTTCTATAGCTCAAGAATTCTAAGAACATTTAGAGTGCAAGTTCTTCTCATCACCAAGGGAAACAAAGGAAGCTCTTGAACATCTGACCTTTCAGAAGTGCAAGTCAGAGTCTCATAGACTTTCCTGCCCTGGCTGGCTTCATCTTGTAATCCTCAAACCTAAGTATCCTGAGCTAGGGTGACAGGCCTGAACTACTGGTGCTCTGCTAGGCTCAGAGCTGTAATGACCTTGACAGTACAAATCAACTGCTATCACAATGGGCTTGGGGAGCATATTAAGCCTTTCAACATTGGACCTTTCAGAACCCTGTAGGACACAAGATTACAATGCTAGAGTCTGAGAGGCTGGGCATATGGATGTGTTACACTTGAACTTTAAGCTCTGATTCCAATTCTGGTATACATCAGTGTTCATTTTCCAAAGAATGATCTCATAATTAACAAATAGGAAAAGTGCCTGGATTAACACTCACTTTTTTCCCAATAGTGTTTCTTGAGCTCAAGACTGGGCACTGTCCCTTAGCCCCTCAGGTCAAGTCAAACACTCTACCACTTGAGTAATAGCACCACATGGGGTCTTTGGGTGGTTCACTGGAGATAAGAGTCTAACAGGCTTTCCTTGGCTAAGCTGTCTTTGAACTGTGGTCTTCAGCTCTCAGCCTCCTGAGAAGCAATATTTCCATGTGTGAGACACTGGCATCTGGTCTATTGTTTTTGACAGTACTGGGTCTTGATCTTAGGGCCTAGGTACTGTCTCTGAGCTCCTTTATCTCAAGGCTAGCCTCTTGAGCCACTCCACAGTTTCTACCGTTTTCTAAGTACGTGGCACTGAGGATTCAAACCCTGGCATTCATGCATGCTAAGCGAGCTCTTTACCACTAAGCCACATTTCTAGCTCCATCCTTTCAATTTTACCCCTCACTTGCCTATGCTCAGGAAAAGGTTTCTGACTATAAATCATCTAAAGAAATCCCAATAGGAAAAAGTCCAAAGATTGGACAAAGCTCATACTTGGAAGAAACTCTAAACATGTAAAAACTGTGACAAATGCATCCATTTAATTACGTATTATGTTTCAATACTTAATAAAATATTAATGAAAAATGAATCAATGTCCTAAATTGTTGCATAGAATTTTATCATAGGTGTGCAAAATGTAATAAATATTATGTGTATAATACGCTAAATACAATAATCAATCAATTAATGAATCAAAGAAAAATAAAATACAAAATCAATAAAATCATAATATGAAATTAACATGTATAAGTGTATATCATATATTACACATGTATAGAAATATTTTTTCAATTGCAGGGCCTTCATTCAGGCCCTGGGAACTCTAGCTGGAATTTCTTCTCCTCAAAGACAGTGAGCTTCGCCTTCACCCATGGTGTAAGAGTTACCTGAATGGTGAGCTCAAATGCTAGCGATGGCAGAAATACTGGCCCAAGTTTTGATAGTGACTTACTTTTTTTAATGGAAGCAATCATGTTTACTCAGTTCCATACTGAACATTAAAAAAAAGCAGTGTAGAATTTTGTACAGCTATTCAGACATACTTTCCTCACCTCTAAAGTGCTTCTCTGAGAACTATATTGTTTCTCTTTTTTGTACTTTTTTATTGCAAAAATGTTTTACAGAGGGGTTACAGTTATAGGAGCAAAGTAATGAGTACGTTTCCAATTGAGCATTGTTGACTCCTCCTTTGTTTTAGCCCTACCATCCCTTGCCTCCCATCTCCCCAACAACTTCACCCTGCCGAGGTCAGTGATTTAGTTTTTCATTTTTGTGTGGTTTTGAACTCAAGCTGTGGCGACTCTTCCCTCACATTGCTACAAGTTTACCAAGACCCTGAGTTCAAATCCCAGGCTAGGAAAGAAAACTGGCAGAAATTCCAAACCAGGGAGCTTTATTTTTTTTAATTTACTTAAATAATGTTTTTTCTTTCTTTATTTATTTTTTTTACAACCATAGGGCTTGAACTCAGTTCGTTTCAACTCTGCCTCAGCTTGGATCTCCCATAGCCGACCCTGAGATCCTAGGCTCAGAGTTCTTGCAGGTAGAAAAAAAAAAACCTGGAAAGCACAAAAAGTGGCATGCTGTAGAGGGCTGGGTCTGAGTGACATGGCTGCAAGGTGGACCTGACCTGCCCTTGCTGATGACTGGTGGGTTATCAGTGAAGCCATAGGCCAACCTGTCAACATATGCCCTGGGTTCAAATCCCAGTCCTGATACCAATGGCAGGAGATCACAAGAGACTCATTCCTATGCATAGGAATAGTGATTAAAAGAGTAGTTCATGCATCGGTCTTGTCTAAAATTGGAATCAATAATCCTAGAATGCTGATTGGTCTTAATGTTATTAAGCATGAAAAGGATAATATTCCTTCAATGGTGGGATAATAAATACCTAACAATTGGTAGGAACATAGTAGTTGTCATTCAATCATAGATAGACGGCTCTGGCACTCTTTACCAATATATATATATATTTGTGTACCACCGTCTGCCTATCCATGTATTGCTGTTTTGGCCAAACCTGGGGGTTGATCTCAGTGCTGGGCAAACACCTGACAGCTTCGTTGTCTAGAGGCTGCCATGCTGAAACTCACCCATTCATGAATTGGGTCTGCTAGACACCGAGCTCTCAGATCCTCACCCTGTCAGACATGATGGAGAACATATCTAAAATCTAGATTTTCTGTGATAGGATGTAAGCAATGTAATAAATGGTATAGGTGTCATCAGAGTCAATAAAATAAATGGTAAATAAATGAATAAAACTAGAAATAAAATGAATAACCACACCAAACACAATATGGACTGAACATCTGTATGGAATTATAAATCCCATCGATAAAATGTATATAAGGAGTATCTTTTCCAGGCATGAGGCTTGAATTCAGCCCTCCTATGAAGAGGGAATAGAGAGAGATCCTGAGATACTCATTTCTGGACCTAGGCAGAGTCATGGAATGCAATCGATCTCATCCTTTAATGAGTAATTCGTGCATGATGCAAGTAGGAAATGATAAGCAAGACTCATGGGGTATTGATTATTTGTAAAGGAGAGTTGATGAAGCGTGACAATAATAATCACAGTCATGAAATGGAGGTATCAGGAAAGATCCAAGAATCAGTAGTCACACAGATTGGATTCCATCACAGGTCACCATCAATCCTACTCTATACAAATATATACTTATTTGCATACTACCTTCAGCTTATGGATGGGTGACTATTGTGCTCACCACTCTCCCCCCACGGGGGCTCAAACTCAGGTACTGGGAAGGCCTAGATCCTTCGTTCCTAACAGGCTGGCCTGATCAGGTGTTACCATTCACCAATGGTGCCTGCTAGGCCTGAGTTCAGATCCCAGCTCTGCCAAAAGATTCATCTTGATGCCAGAAGCCAATCATTGAACCTGGATAATTTCCTGTGCAAGTACTGGGTCACAGCTAGGATGGCGAATGCATGGGTCACCCTGTGGTCATGGGAATAAGTTGTTATAAATGTTAGCCCAGTTATACCTGTCATCATATACTCAAGAAATTACACAATACATTCATAAATAGCATACAAAATAAAGACAATAAGTACACTCAATGCATGATGCAGTCCACACACGGATGTGAATATACATCCCATGTTTCAATGATGCATTGAGGACTATTTTGGCCTCACTAGAGCTCGATCTCAGTTCCTGGGAACAACCCAGCTCCTTACTGGCTCACAGTCTGGTGTGATCACGTGGACCCACTGTGCAGTTGGGCCTCTTAAGCCCCGAGTTTGAGTCCCAGCACTGCCAAAAATTCACCCTGATGTGAGAAGACAGTTGTTGCACCTGTTTTCCTGTGCTGCACAAATTCTGGGTCTCTGCTAGATGGAGAAGGTATAGGCAATTCTATACTCATGGGAACAGGGTGTCATCCAGTTCACCACAATTATATCTCTCAACCTATATTTAAGAACATACACAATACATCAATGAATAAGACACAAAATAAAGAGAATGACTATACCAAATGCAAGATGCCGCCCACCCATGTTTGGAAATATAGATCCTCTGTTTAATTATGAATTTATGACTATATTGGCCCCCACCACAGATCAATCTCAGGTCCCGGGAATGGTCTAGCTCCTTAGAGGCTCACAGGCTGGTGTGCTTACCATGACCCATTCACCAATTGTGCCTGCTAGGTTTTAAGTTCAAATTCCAGCATTGCCAAAATATTCATTCTGATGTGAAAAGCCTAGGGTTGCACATGTTTTCATGTTCTGTGCATGTCCTGGATGTCATTGAGGATGGAGAAGGCTATAGCCATGGGAATAGGTTGTCATCCATGTCAGCACAGTTATATCTGTCACCATATTCAATAAAATGCACAATTCATCAATGAATAAGACACAAAATAAAAAGAATAACTACACTGAATGCAAGATGCATACCACACCTGTAGGTAAAGAGAGGACCTATGTTTAAAAAAGGTGGGCTTGTTATTTTGTCCAGTGCTGGGCTTCTAATCAGGCCCTGGACCAGGTCTGACATTCTAGTCTTCAAGGATGATGAGCTTCCCCTTCCCCCACAGTGCAACAGAGCTACCCACACCTGAGTTCAAATCCTAGCACTGACAAAAGACTCATCCTGATGTCAGAAGCCAGTTGTTGCACATGTTTTCTTCTCCTGTGAAAGTCCTGACTATCAACTAAGAAGGGGAATTCATAGACAACCCTATAACCATGGGAACCTTTTGTCATTCATGTCAGCACAGTTATACCTGTCACCATACTTAGTAAAATACACAATACCTCCATGATGTAGATACAAAATAAGGAGAAGTTCACTAAACACAATATGCTGTTGACAGATGTATGTCAATATAGATTGTATGTTTAAATTATGAACTTATGACTATAGTCTACCACCTTGGGGATCAATGTCAGATCCTGGGACTGGCTTAGCTCCTAAGTTGCTCACAGGTTGGTGTGTTAACCTTGACTTATTGGCCAATTGGTCCTACTAGGCCCTGAGTTCAGATCCCAACACTACCAACAAGTGGATCATGGAGTAAGAAGACAAGTGTGAAACTTGTTTTCCTTTTTTCTGAATATCCTGTGTGATCCTGAGAATCCTGTCATGGTGGAGAACATTTCTACAAATCTAGATGCTCGGTGATAGGATGTCATCAATGAAATAAACAGAATGGGTTTCATTACAGTACAATCAATGGTAAATAAATGAATAAAACAAAAATTACAAAGAACAACCACACCAAACATCTATGGACTGAACATCTACAGGTAATTATAAATCCTATCTTTACAATGTATATAATTAGTATGTTTTCCAGAGCTTGGGCTTTAATTCAGGACTAGTGAACAGGCCTGACTTTCTCATCTTCAAGTACGGTGATCTTCCCCTTCATCCACATTGCTGCAGATGTACCCACATCCTGAGTTCAAATACAAAGCCTAGAAGAGTAAACGGCATGAGTTGCAAGCCAAGGAGCTTTTTTTTTTAAATTTTACTTTTCTCAATATGGGCCTTGACCTCAGGTTGTAGCAACTCTGCTCAGCTTTGATCACCCTAGGCTGGGGTGCAGCCACTAGACCTATAGCTGCTCCTGGGATCCTAGACCCCCAGGCCTTGCAGGGAAAGCAATGCACAGAAAAAATGTGGGTCTGAATGACAATGTTGCAAATGGTACTTCATCTTGCATTGGTGAAGGCTGCCAGACTATTGGGGAGGCCATAGGCCCATGTGGCAACATCGTCCCTGATTTCGAGTACCTGTCCTTACTCCAACCAATGGCAGGAGATACTAAGAAAATGGTCCCCCATCCATAGGAATAACAATGGAATGTTTTCAATGTCACGGTTGAATGAGTTGATCGTGAATGATGCTCCTATAAAATTAGACAGCACCATTTCAGGAGGCTGATAGACTTTATTTAATATTTATGAAGCATTAAGAGAATATTATTACTTACAGGAACACAATAATTTCAGGACACTCATTTCATTAAGGATGAAAACAATAATATTAATTACATGGATGCATAATTAAAACCCAAGAATTGGTAGGAATGTAATCTATATAACAATAATATATAGATATCTCTTACACTCGATAAAGATATATATTTATTAATGTACTGCCATCTTCATATCAATGTTATTATTTTGTTAACCCCTGGGGCTTGGTATCAGGTCCTGGGAAAAGCCTGTCAGCTCAATTTGCCCCAGGATGGAGTGCTGACACTCACCCATTCGTGAATTGGGCCTTGTAGGCTTGTAGGCCATGAGTTCAGATGCCAGCACTGCCAAAAAATGAATTGTGGAGTAAGAAGCTGATGGTGACACATGTTTTCCCTTTCTGTGAAAGTCCTGGGTGTCAGGTATGAAGTCGAATACATATGCAGACATATATCCTATGTAATTAATGTAATAAATGCTTTTTGTGTGGGGGGGCGTCTTGTCCTGGGGCTTGAATTCTGGGCCTGGGCGCTGTCCTTCAGCTCTTCAGCTCAAGGCTAGCACTCTACCACTTGAGCCAGAGTGCCACTTCTGCCTTTTTTCTTTTTGCTTATGAGGAATCGAACCCAGGGCCTCATGCATGCAAGGCAAAAGTTCTACCACTGAGCTACCTTCCCAGGCCCATGTAATCAATGTTTTATGTGACATAATAGTCAATAAAATAAATGTTCAATGCAATGCATGAATAAAACAAAAAATTAAATAAGTGCACTGAATGAAATATAGTCAACATATGTTTATAAATATAAATCATATATGTAAATTGTACATAAATAGGATGTTTTCTAGTTGTGGGGATCTATTTCAGGCCTAAGGAACAGACTTGAATTTCTTGACTTCAAGGAAACCAGCTTTCCCTTCCCACAAAGTGCATCAGAGTTACCAAGACCATGAGTTCCAAAACCAGTCCTGGCAGAAAAATGGCTCCTTTATAGTATGTGAGACCCAATTCTTAGTTATTTCATTATGCCTCCATTTTATTAATGTGAATGTTTAAATGATCAATAAAATATTAACTAACATAGATCAGTGTCCTATAATATAATTGTGTATAATTTTATATTGGAATCATTCAAGAACTGCTCATTCAATGATGACACACATCACATTCTGTTGTTAATCATATGGATAGGAGTAAGCTTTTTGGATCTTCTGCCATTTGGAGGTGGCAGGACCAGGATTCGAACTGTGGGCTACAGCTCCCAACACTTAAACCCAAGGATAGGGAACTAACCTGTTTGTCCAAGAACATCAGCAACACCAGTGATTAAGCAGGCACCAGTGGCTCTCATAGTCCTCCTTGATACTTACAAGGCTGTAATTGGAGGATCATGGTTGAAGTCATCCTTGGCAGGAAAGTCCTTGAGACCCCTTTCCAACTTCAGTGACAACAAAGCCAGAAGTGCTGTGGCTCTAGGTTGGAGGGCCAGGCTTGAGCAAAAGTAGCTCACAGACTGTGCCCAGATCCTGAGTTCAAGGTGCAGGACTGGCAACAAGCAGACATCCGGTTAAAGCTGGTCACCCTCTTGTCTCCAACTGAATTGACATTGTTCCCTGGGAAAAGGGCTGGGGAGATGCTAACTTCTTGACTCTGCCCATGCTGCTTGCATCACAGGATTCCGGCCACACCCCCATTCTTTCATGGTTCTTTCTCACCAATGGGATACAAGAATGATAGCCACACCCACATTCCATGTTGCCTAGTAGCACCGGGATTCCCACTGTTAGTTTACACCACTAACAGCAGTTGAGGAAGGTGAGGTGTTTGAGTAGTGAGGAAGAGACTCAAGGCGACAAGTAGGAAATTGAGAAGCCTGCCTTCGCCCCAGCAGCTTTCCCCCTTTCCTAAGTTTCGAGATTTCAAATATCAGGCAATGTCATGCTGCCAGCCCAATTAAAGCCCCAACCTGATCCCTGGACCTGGTTCTCTACTTTGGGCCCATTTGTCCACAATACCACCGCCATCACTGCTTGATCCACCCGGAGCAGCCTCCAGCAGCTTCTCCCAGCAGCACAGGTGAGTGGCCACCCCCAAATCATCCCTACCGAGGTCAGACCCCCCCTGGGGGAACCATGACCCCTGCTTGTTTCCTCTCTCTGGCTCTGAGGAGCCAACTTTCTGTCTTGGGCATTTCTGAAACAGAGACTCAATATATGCTCTGGCTGGACGGGATCGAGGTCCTCCTACATGTGATAGGTATGCTCCTCCAGGCCTGGTCCTCTGTAGTTGGGATGGTAGACATATAGCAACATGCACAGTCATCAATTTAGATGGCTTATTCCCAACTTTTAGTCCAATCCCAATCCTTGTCCTTCCCCCCCCTCAACCCCCCCCCCCCCCGCACAGATGTTGTAAAGCTCGTTTTGGACATGACAACTTGTACTTCTCATTGTTGCAACAGGTCCACCTGTATCCTTAAACAACTGGTTTTTCCCCATCTCCTCCACAAGTTATACTGACATCAAATATAGTGAAAGCAGGGGTTATACTGTGGGGGAGGGACATACAAAGCAACAAAGAGATAATCTTATAAATGCTTTAGAAACACATACATGAAAGAAAAAAACATTAAAATACATATCTAAGGGTTCATTTTCCTGACATCACATTATCTGACCTTTTCTGCTTGACTCATACATATACTAGATATTACAAATAAGGGAAACCATCGGACCTATGTTTCTTTGGGCCTGGCTTACTTCACTTAATATAATTTTTTCCAAGTTTTTCCATTTCCTAACAAATGGGGCAAAGTCATTCTTTCTGATGGAGGCATAGAATTCCATTGTGTATATATACCACATTTTCTTGATCCATTCATCTACTGAGGGGCATCTGGGTTGGTTCCATATCTTAGCTATGGTAAATAATGCTGCAATAAACATAGTTGTGCTGGTAGCTTTAGTGTGGTATTGTTTGTAAACATTTGGGTAAATGCCCAAAAGTGGGATTGCTGGGTCATAGGGGAGTTCTATGTGAAGTCTTTTGAGGAACCTCCATACTGTTTCCAAAGTGGTTGAACATTGTTTACATTCCCACCAACAATGAAGTAAGGTTCCTTTCTGTCCACATCCCCTCCAGCATCTGTTGTTGTTAGAGTTCTTGATTTTTGCCGTTCTAACTGGAGTGAGGTGATATCTCAATGTGTTTTGATTTGCATTTCTTTTATGGCTAGGGATGTTGAACATTTCTTCATGTGTGTATTGGCCATCCTTCTTTCTTCAGAGAAGTTTCTCTTTAAGTCTTTCGCCCACTTATTTATTGGGCAGTTGTTTCTTTGAGGATTTGTTGTTGGGGGGTTTAATTTTTTGAGTTCCAAGTATATTTTAGACATGAGACCCTTGTCCGTTGTATGGCTAGAAATATCTTCTCCCAATCCGTGGGCTTTCTATTGATCTTGCTAGCTATGTCATTTGCCCTGCAGAAGCTCTGCAACTTTATGCAATCCCATTTGTCCAACCTTTCTTTGATTTGTTGTGTTTCCGAGTCTCTATTCAGAAAATTTCGGCCTGAGCCAAGGAGACCTAGGGTTTCTCCTATTCCATCCTGTAATGTTTTCAGAGTGTCTGCTTTGAGTTCAAGGTCTTTGATCCATTTGGAGTTGATTCTGGTGCAGGGTGATATATAAGGATCTAGCTTTAGTTTACTAATGTAGTTAACCAATTTTGCCAGCACCTTTTAGTGAAGAGGTTGTCTTTCTTCCATTCTATTGTTTTAGCTCCCTTATAGAAGATTAGATGGCTATAAGTCTGTAGGTTCATTTCTGGCTTTTCAATTCTATTCCATTGGTCCTGAGGTCTGTTGTTATGCCAATACCAAGCTGTTTTGATTACTATGGCTTTATAGTAGAGTTTGAAGATTGGTATTGATATTCCTCCAGCAGTGTTCTTTCCATTGAGGAACGTTTTTGCTATTCGGAGTCTTTTATTGTTCCATATGAATTTTTGGATTGCCTCCTCTATTTCCTTGAAGAATGAGGTTGGAATTTTGATAGGTATCGGGTTGAATTTGTAGATAGCCTAGGGAAGTATTGCCATTTTCACGATGTTAAACTTTCCAATCCAGGAGCATGGGAGGTTTTGCCATTTTTTAAGTTCTGTGTTGATTTCCTTTTTTAAGTTTAAAGTTTTCGTCATAGAGGTCCTTCACTTCTTTAGTTAATTCCTAGGTATTTTATTTTTGTTGGGCTATTACAAATGGAGTTGCTTTCCTAATTTCAGCCACACTTTTCTCATTGTTGGCATACAGAAAAGCCATTGATATTTGGGGGTTAATTTTATAACCTGCTACTTTGCCAAAATTTTGAATCAGCTTGAGTAATTTGGGAGTGGAGTCTATGGGATTCTTTAAATACAAGATCATGTCATCTGCAAAGAGGGAGAGTTTTATTTCTTCTTTCCCTATTTGGATCCCCTTTATGTCTGCATCTTGTCTTATTGCTGTAGCTAGGCATTCTAATACTAGATTGAAGAGAAGTGGAGAGAGTGGGCATCCTTGTCTTGTTCCTGAGTTAAGAGGAAATGGCTTTAGTTTTTCACCATTGAGTATAATGCTGGCTGTAGGTTTGTCATATACAGCCTTTATTGTATTGAGGAATGTTCCATGGATTCCTAATTTTTCCAAAACCTTTATCATAAAGAGGTGTTGGATCTTGTCGAATGCTTTTTCTGCATATATTGAGATAACCATGTGGTCCTTATTCTTTCTCCTGTTGATGTGATGAATGATATTAATTGGTTTGCGTATATTGAACCAACTTTGCATCCCTTAAATGAATCCTGTTTGATCATGGTGTATGATTTTTTGGATGAATTGTTCAAGTTGATTGGCCAAAATTTTGTTGAGAAGTTTTGCATCAATGTTCATCAAAGAAATGGGTCTATACTTCTCATTCTTTGATGAGTCCCTGCCTCTTTTGGCATGAGGGTTATGATGGCTTCATAGAATGTGTTCGGTAGTGAGCTTTCTCTTTCAATTTCATTGAAGAGTTGGAGGAGTATTGGTGTGAGCTCTGCTTTGAAGGCCTTTTAAAATTCCGCTGTAAAACCATCTGGTCCTGGACTTTTCTTAGCTGGGAGGTCTCTTATTGCTGTTTCTATTTCAATGCTTGATATGGGCCTGTTAAGCTGGTTTAACTCATCTTGGTTTAGTTTTGGCATGTCAATCTTTGCTAGGAAAAGGTCCATTTCTGTCAAGTTCTCAAACGTATTAGCATAAAGTTTTTAAAAGTATTCCCTTATAATGTTCTGAATCTTGGTTGTTTCCGTGGTGATGTTTCCATTCTCGTCTATGAGTTTATTTATTTGGATGTGTTCTCTTCTTTTTCTGATAAGATTTGATAAGGGTCTGTCAATTTTGTTAATTTTTTCGAAGAACCAACTCTTTGTTTTGTTGATTCTTTCTATAGTTGTTTTGGATTGTAATTCCTTTAATTCTGATTTAATTTTGATTATTTCTTTCTGTCTACTGGATTGGGGTTTATCTTGCTGCTCTTTTTCTAGGAGGTTTAGATGTGTCAATAGATTGTTGGTTTCAGATCTCTCCAATTTGTTGATGTAGGATCTCAGAGGTATAAACTTGCCTCTGAGTACTGCTTTTGCTGTGTCCCAGAGGAGCTGGTAATTTGTGTGTTCATTTTTGTTGAATAGCATGAACTTTTGAATTTCCTTTCTAATCTCTTCCATGACCCACTCGATTCAGCAGTGTTTTGTTCAGCCTCCATGTGATACCGGACTTTCTTTGGTGGCTTTTGGTGTTGAGTTCTAATTTTATTCCCTTGTGGTCAGAGAGAATGCAAGGTATAACTTCAGTGTTTCTGAATTTAGACAAGTTTGCTTTGTGGCCTAAAATGTGGTCTATTTTTGAAAATGTTCCATGTGCTGCTGAGAAAAATGTGTATTCTGATGCTGCTGGGTGAAACGTTCAGTAGATGTCTGTTAAGTCTAGTTGATCTATGCAGCTTTTTAGATCTGCGGTTTCTCTGATGAGTTGTTGCCGAGTTGATCTATCTAGTGAGGAGAGTGGTGTGTTAAAATCCCCAACAATTAATGTCTT